>NC_062524.1:23694554-23739554 GCF_022655615.1 Tachysurus fulvidraco
TTAAACGTGAAAAGGTCAACATGTCCACATTTGTGCGTCACAAAAGGAACAATCTTTAAAAGTGGTAGAGGATTAAATGTTTTTTTCTTCTTCTCTCTCTCTGTCTCTCTCTCTCACACACTCACAAATGCCATGTTCAATCGATATAAAAAAAAAAAATTGTTCAAGGATACTGTCCGCGTCATATTTTTTGATATGTAACCTGTATATATGCATGTCATATGGCATTCAAAGGAACGAAGGGGAAAAAAAAAATAGTATATGACTATTATAAACTTTCATTTAGCACTCGATCGCCGGATTCGTATTGAGAAAATAGACCCTGTAACGCTCCTAATTCAGGATGTGGCTGATTCTGTACAGTGTAAATCTTTCCCACTTTAATTCACCGGGTTCTTTAGCTGATTTAAAGGCCTTTCAGTGGCTGATTAGATGTAATATAGCAGAAAGAGTGTTTCATTACAGCACAGAACTCTCCAATCAGGTTGGTCAGAAGGACAGACGGACAGCTTTATATAAAACCCACTCGCCCGACTGCTAATTCATGGGAAATTGTATGGAAGATGCTTTTACACACATTGGTACAGTAATATTTTATGCAAGAAAAAAACGAATATGATAATGTTTTCTGTAAGGAGGTGCACTGGGGGGTGGGTGGGGCGAGAGGTTTTTTTTTTTTTTTTGTAAAAAAAGACCTGAAATGTTTATCGAATTGAATAAGATCTGTATGTAATGAATATAATTCTTAAATATATGCCAAATACAGTATACTGAGCATAGCCACTTCAGTCTGAATTCAATTCAATTTCTATAGCGCTTTTAACGGTGGATATTGTCTCAAAGAAGCCTTAACGAACATAAGAAATATAGTACGTTTTAATTACACAAAGATTATTATACCAAAGTTCAATATTGTTAGACTTGTATTTACATGTGTTTGTATTTATCCCCAATGAACAAGACTGCGGCAAAAACTCCCTTAGAACGAAGAGGAAGAAACCTTGAAATGAACCAGACTATATATATATATATATATATATATATATATATATATATATATATATATATATATATATACACAGTCTGATTATGCATCGATTAGGAGGTTGTCGTCCTCAAAGATCACATGTAGTGGGCATCTTCTCTTTGAATGTCCGAACGCGCAATGTAATGCATCCAACTGACAAGATTTATTTCTCTTCAACTAATTTGGGTTTTCAGCATCAGAAAGCATTTATGTTTCAAGAACTTTGTGTTCTTTTTGGTCTCTTGGTATAATGACAAGCACTCCCCCCCCCCCCCCCCACTAGTAATTTGAGATAGACCAAGAGGTTGGTTAGGAAAGAAATGCTAGCATCTGCTGTAATATAAATGATAATGTTGGACATTACATGAGCGACTGTAAATGAATAGAAAGTACATGCTATTCTTTAGCTGCTTCTGTGATAGTAGAGGAAAATAAAATCCACATTTGGTGGTCACAACATATCACACTGTTGTTGAGGACTGTTCCTATAACAGATATGATAATTATAATGCTATAAAACACCACTGCTAATTATTTGCCACCTTGCAGGAGCGTGTTGCTTTCTTTCTCGAAGACTTGTTTGCTTTTTTGTCTTTCAGTGATAAAGCAAAGAGTAGAAATGTACCAGCTCTGGCCCATGCAGGCCACTGCAGTCATTAAGAATGAAACCCCTCTTGTGTTGGGCAATTACATCGATCCTTTAGGATCGTCAGGATCGGGCTCAACCTCCACGCAGACAAAAAAAAAAAAAAAAACACGAGGCAGCGATTGCGTTTGCTCGTCTCTCTGGTTCTGCATGTCCAGAATATGGATGAGCGCCGGACGGATTACAGGCTTTGTGTTTAAGTTTAAAGCCTTGCCGTGTCAGAACTGTACACGGCTCAAGATCATGTACTTTTAAATCAAACAAAAAGCAAAAAAAACGAAGTTCTGCGATTTAAATTTTTTTTTTAAAAAGTGCAGAAATTAAATGCTGCTTAATCAATTGGTTAATTAGGGTTGGAACTAAATCGTGAAAAATAAGATGATCTTTTTTTTAACCCGACATGTTTGTTGACGTTTTTGTTGCCAAACATTACAATCTAGGCAAATCCAGACGCTAGGAAGGAAGAGATGCAAATTGAATACGCTAACCCAAACGAGTCGCTCCCACTGAATGTATTTTTCAATTCAGTGCTGCGCCTATTCAGCAGGGAAGCGGCGCTAATGTGCTAAGTCTGTAATCTTACCCTTAGCTCCACACGCCCTTCATCTTTTAAAAGAAGCCATTTTAATAATTCACCAAATCCATTCCTCTTAAAGGCATTGATTCATCGATCCCGAGCTCTCCACTTTTCAAAGGAATGGAAACGAACCCACATTTGGCCTTTTTTTTTTCCCTTCCCCTAGTAATGATTTACACTAAGCATAAGTACGTTGAGAATAAATCGAATTTATATAAAAGAAGCCGAGGAAACGGTATATTGTCCAGTCTTAAATTTCTAGGAACAGAAAAAGAAAATCCATTGATCTGAGGTAAATTTAGATTTGTTCTTTTAAACAAACACGACGGGATTGGAGTCTTGAGGTCCGTCGGGCTTGCTCAGATTTTCCGAGAGGATTTACAAGCCAAATTCTCAAACGTCAGCTTTCTGGATTAGGCATTATTATGATTATCATGAGTTAACTCAGAGTTGGCCGTGGGAGTCATGCAAATGACATTAAAGGGATGATGCAATTACTTAAAGGTGGGGTGTACAATGTTTGAGAAATTACTCTAAAACAAAACAAACATGTAGCCAATGAGCAGAAAGGGGCGTGTCTTGTCAATATGCGGCGGAGATTGTTCAGTGGGCATGTGTGACCACAGAAAGCGATTGAAACATTGATACGGCGGATAAAATGAAAAGCGAAGAAAGGCTTACGATAAGGCAAGAAGCAGGACCCGTGTTAATATAGGATCAGCTTTCCAGCGCTGGGGAGAACTGAACGTCTTCCGCGTGAAACAGAGATAAACCTTTCACGGTACAACACACAGTACTACAAAAACACATTTGTATTACCATAGTATTACTCATTGTGTTCATTTATTGATAAAAATATCCCCTCGGTCAGCTGCCCCAACAGGTTCCACCATAATAGTTGCCTGGGTTGACGTGACATATGGCCAAGTACGGTGACCCATACTCAGAATTCGTTCTCTGCATTTAACCCATCCAAAGTGCACACACACAGCAGTGAACACACACACACACACACACACACACACCGTGAACACACACCCGGAGCAGTGGGCAGCCATTTATGCTGCGGCACCCTGGGAGCAGTTGTGGGGGTTCGGTACTTTGCTCAAGGGCACCTCAGTCGTGGTATTGCCGGCCCAAGACTCTAACCCACAACCTTAGTATGTATGTGTGGGGCGGAGCTATCAAAACAAGGGTGACACCCATTTGGGTAAGAGACGTGTTTGTTTTGGTGATTTCAAATGTCAACATTGGCTTTCAAACATCGTACACCCCACCTTTAAAGTCCACGGAGAGTTAAGTGACTTAAGACTGATGAGCTGCTGAATATCTCTATTCTGCTCTACAGTACACACAGGTGAACATTTCATAATCTGAACGATTACGCATGGCCTAATTCTTAATCCGAGTAACACAAACATTTACGTAAACCTTTTGGACTTAAGTTGGCAGCGCCGAATACGACTCTACGTGTACGAAGGCAAGACGGATCATGTAAGTATTTGGATTATTTTCGACGCCTCATTTGCGTTTAATACAAAGTGCAGCTTCTTCCCGTGTTATATTTAGTAAATGAATCCAGCCTGTTTGTGGCTTTTATAGGAATCGTCATGCTTCTGAGGCACAATTATCATAACAGTTTTATAAATTCCTTCCAGTCTTTCTTGCTTTAGTTTGCACGTGGTAATTGGTGATACAGTTTGTTCGTCCATTTTTATTTCTGTAGCAGCGCTTAAACACACACGCTGATCCCTTGTACATTTGTATTGAGTTTTCACTCAGTCACTAAACCCCTGAACACCTGGGTCGTGCATGATGGCTATTAATTTTCAATAGCGTTTGCCTTTTTTTTCCCCTTTGCTAAATCATGTCAAAGCACAAATTTCTCTCTCTCTCTCTCTCTCTCTCTCTCTCTCTCTCTCTCTCTCTCTCTCTCTCTCTCTCTCTGTTCCGAATGAAAAGGGAAATTTAAGTAGTGGAAGTCCCATAAGGCAGACATGACCAAACCAAGGTAAAAACATTACTCCAAGTACAGTATGAAATTGCTTCCTGAGCTTTCTGCCCCGTCTCTATAGTTGTTACCACAAATAACCCAATACCTGACAAGGATGCAGGTATCTTCAGATCTGATCTGAACCATAGTTGGAAGCAACTGTGGAAAGTGAGCAAGGAAGGAAATAGACTAAATTCCAGAGCAATATACATTTGTAATTCTAGTCTATGAAGAAGTAAAAATTCTTTTTTGGTTTTGATTTTTTTCTAGCACAATAGACTTAAGCATAGAAAAAAAGATATATAGTACTAAAATAAGTAAATGGCATCTTTGTGTCTTTTTGTGTATTTGTATCTATTTTTTTATTTTTTATTTTTTTATTTTACTAAACTATTCTTAAATGCAATACATAAGTAATACTGAATATATTCAGACACCCTTACAGCTGAGCAATGGACTGTTAAGGGCCTTGCTCAGGGGCCCAACAGTGGCAGCTTGGTGGATCTGGGATCGAACTCACAACCTTCTGATTGGTAACCCAACACCTTAACCACTAGGCTGCCACATGCATGTACTGATGGATGGATTTATCATACAAAATTTACTTAAAAAAACAACATAATTATATATATATATATATATATATATATATATATATATATATATATATATATATATATATATAATATTTAATAAAAAAATATATAATACGTTTGTACTCAGTTTTATTTATTATATATTTATATATAATGTGTGTGTATGTGTGAATGAGAGAATTACAGTTTATGTATTTCGTAAAACATTTTAACATTAAATGTATTTTTGCTGCATTTTGGAGAGAGAGAGAGAGAGAGAGAGAGAGAGAGAGAGAGAGAGAGAGAGAGAGAGAGAGAGAGAGAGAGAGAGAGAGAGAGATTTTACAATATACTTGGAAACATAAGTTTCTTCTGAAACCCAGCCACGGTTTCATTTCTGTTGCTCCAGCCACACTTACTTCACCAAAGCTTATTGTACAAGAGCAGGTTTAATGATGGAGACTTTTGTTACATCAGCTTCGAGGTTCTTTACAGGGAATAAATAAGTCAGGTTTGAGGTATTTGTACAGAATAACCAGGAAGGTCTGATCTCCAGTAATTCATTCCTCTTGTTTTCGAATGTGCTTCTGGCGCACTTCAAGTAGATGGAACGATGCAGCAAAGTACCGTTCTTGTTCAAATAGCTCTAGCACGACAGGCCCGGACCATGAGAACAGCCCAAGTCTTTAAATGGATTGATTGTATTTGGATTTTGTGTAACCGCTGGAGTAAAATAGGGGTAGAAATCGAGTTTGTCTCAGATTTGAGCTAAATAGCTTTAAAAGTAGCTGTGGAAGTTTAGTAACAACACAAAAAAAAAAATGAAATGTCAGAACCTAAGAGTAATCTTTATGCTCTAGCCTTCCTGAGCAATAGCTTTGCTATGCGTTTTCTGACAGTGAGAACTTACAGCGCTCGTGTTGGGGTTCACCTTTGTGTTTAGGGCATGCGAGCTCGCTTTTATCAGCCCGCTGTATCTCACACGGACGGGGAAGGAGGCAACGGTCATTTTTTATTTCCCTCTAGTTGCTGTGATAATGTCATTAATCTCTGTGGTCCCTGAGCCCGAGGTCTTCTCTCACACTTCAGAGGGAACGTCGTTAGTCATAGTCACGCGTATACACGCTCTCACACACACACACACGCACGTCTACTCGCATCTACATAAACAACAGAGACGGAGATAAGACGACATTAACATATGCGAGAAGCACTCCGATCTCTATTCAGCGTGGCTGAGCAGACTCGAGCAGGGGAATGTTTGATGTGAGGAGAGGATGGAGGAAAAGGAGGATGAAGGAAAAATGTGGATAATCAGTCAAGGGGCCAGAAAGACAAAAGGGAATATATATATAAAACATATATAAACATTATTTATATATATATATATATATATATATATATATATATATATATATATATATATATATATATATATATATATATAAGCCTGCAAATTATAGAGACATCTGCCTAAATAATTGTGGATTCCAGGAGGCAATGTTGTACTGAGCATCTGTCCAAATACAGAACACAAACATGCAGCCCAAACTGAACAAATTAAATCTGCTGGAAGAGGTAATCAAATCTCTGGACTGCCAAAAAAAAAAAAAAAACCTCCAAATATATATACCAAATATAGTTCACAATCTGTTAAAGCATAAAAGCTGACTGTTGAGAGATGAGATTGGGATGCAGATGTTTTTTTTTTTTTCTTTCTCTTAAATCAACAGGACACCATTCAAACCATTTTAAATGGCTTGAGCTGGAAGTTTAGGGGTAGGGTTCGGGGTTAGCGGTCATAACTTTTTTGTGCCGCTTTGTTGATTTGAAATCGCCATTAGTTAAGAGTCTGCCAAGATGTATGCACATTTTTGTAGATGAACCAATAAATATAAAAGCCATTACACAAGAAGGCTGCTCATTCTGAGGAAGTCAGGATAGTGCAAGTGTGTTATGAAACTTAGCTTCATAACACAATCAAAGCTCTAACGTACAACCCTCACTCACTCATTTTCTACCGCTTTATCCGAACTACCTCGGGTCACGGGGAGCCTGTGCCTATCTCAGGCGTCATCGGGCATCAAGGCAGGATACACTCTGGACGGAGTGCCAACCCATCGCAGGGCACACACACACACTCTCATTCACTCACACACTACGGACAATTTTCCAGAGATGCCAATCAACCTACCATGCATGTCTTTGGACCGGGGGAGGAAGCCGAAGTACCCGGAGGAAACCCCCGAGGCATGGGGAGAACATGCAAACTCCACACACACAAGGCAGAGGCAGGAATCGAACCCCGACCCTGGAGGTGTGAGGCAAATGTGTTACCCAATAAGCCACCGTGCCCCCTAACGTACAACCAGGGGGGAAAAATACAATAAGTATTTTTTATTTATTTTTATAACATGCTAATGCTGTGATTCGTATGCGTGTGCTGTTTTCTACGCCATATACATCCTGTTTGCAGAAAAAGCACCGATCGAAAAATACGCGGAAAAAATATATAAATAAATATATTTAATTACATATTTATAATCTATATATTTTTTATTTATTCATATTTAGAATTCATTTTAACATTATTTACATATTCATTAGGAGGACTAGTATTAGTATTATCATTTTCTTCCACATTTTATATCGGATCATTTCCCTTATAACACTGTAATATCCTACAATGTACTAAACACTACAGTATAATATATACTTCCAGTAGGAAGATACGAGCAGCAGAGGGTCTTCCTAAATACTCATATTCTATGAAATTATGAAGCTGATGAACATTTGCTCAGTTCTGAACACAAGCCTCACTTATTACATGCAGTGAGTATCGGAGAGTTCAGTGTTTCTGGGCTAGTAAAGGTCAAGTAGACCTTTCAGCAAAGTATCATGCTGGTGTTTACACTCACGCCTTACACAGCCTTTCCTGCATGTCCAGTTCAGGGCTGTCAGGAGAATTCTTCCAAAATGAGTCCATTCCTCTGCTTATCGCTAGTGGGGAAAGCGGAAATGTATATTATTAAACAACTAATGTAACTGTTCGCATCTTCTACCTGGTAGGTAGCTGTTTCTGTTCCTTTTACACAATAGGTACTAATTCTCGTGTGTAAAATATGATAAGTCTAATGCTGGCTAAATAGCTGGCGCTAACTTTGGTTACACAATTGCACTTATAGTGTAAGGCGATATAGTGTAGAGTTATAGAAAGTAAATGAGATCCATCCAGTGTCATTCAAATGAGACTGGTTCCTCTCAAGGTTTCTTCCTCACCACTGTCACCTCTGGGCTTAATCTCTGGGGATAAATTTAGATTTAGTTAAACTTGGCTTTAAAATATTTTGACTGCACCGGTTTCAATCTGTTTCTCTAACAGCAGGCCATGCATTGTTTTATTACTAACTAATGCACATAATACGACTAAGAAACTAATGAATAGCCTTCGCACTTGTCTACCGTCACCCCGATAGGCTTGACACAAAGCGTTCATCCGCACCGACCTGAGCGCCGTTTCG
Source organism: Tachysurus fulvidraco (assembly GCF_022655615.1). Classification (NCBI taxonomy): domain Eukaryota; kingdom Metazoa; phylum Chordata; class Actinopteri; order Siluriformes; family Bagridae; genus Tachysurus; species Tachysurus fulvidraco. The sequence goes on from NC_062524.1 coordinate 23,702,894, forward strand.
ATATTCTGCCCAGACACGAACGTAATGCACTTCCTTGACACAGCAAATCCCACCACTGAAATGTGTACAGATAGCTGTGCTGAGCACGAAGTAGCGTTTATTTGCCACATGCTCTGATGAAGATATCTGTGCTCTTGTACTTGCGTTATGGGATAGAATCTGTTTTTTCTGCCAGGTTACTTTGATGCATCTGTGCTGTTTACTCGTCTTTCTCACATCCTGTATGTGTGTGTCTCCATCTCTGCATAAGGTTAGTTGCAGGTTAAGGGCAGGGCTGTTGCCTCCTTCATTCTTTAGTCAAAACAAACATACATGACCCCCCTCAAACACCCCAAAATATACTATAACTGATTCAGAGACACGTAGACCGAGAAAGAAAGAGATGCAGACATCCAGGTGAACCTTGCTGTTGTACAGAGTGAGTGAGTGAGTGAGTGAGTGAGTGAGTGAGTGAGAGATGTAGCTGCAGGATGAGGAAAGATTCCTATTTCATAGCACACCATTAGAGCCCACGAACCATGAATAATAGGAGAGTTTTCCCTAAAAAAAACAACAAAATGTTTTCCCCCTCACCCCAACTGTCTTTCCGTCCGTCCGTCCATCCAAGAAATATTTGTTTTTAGCTTTACCTGGAGCTATAAGGCTAATGTAGCAAAGAAAACATTTAGCTTAACTCTTACTCTCTCTTACACAAACACAAAAACAAAAAAACTTTCTCAAAATCATCTGTTCCACTTTTAACATTTACCTGAGTTTTACATTCGCAAGCACCAATGACAGATGACTGTACAGTATGTGCTGTTTCAAGATGGCCGCTGCTAATGTTTTTAGCACACTGGCTTCATTTTTAATCAATTTATTTTCAGGAAACAGTGCCTTACAGAACAAGAAAACACAAAATCAAGTCTTTTAGATATATTAGACAAACAAGTGGTGTGATTTAGACATGCAGCACACATGATGCTAATCTGCCTTCCTGTCATATTAGCAACACTAGCATGTTCACAGCACAATTTAAATAATGAAAGGAGGAAACGTGTGAAACCCAACAGGTTGCTTCCTCACGCATTACCATTTTTATTATATATTTTTTGTTTTGATTTGTTTTGTTTTAGCTGAACTGTTGTCAAGTTAAAAACAAATCAATCTTTGCGAGTTACCTTGTGTTTCTGTGTGCGATCGTGTTGTTGCTCGTTGCCACAGCTGCAGTAAACAGTAACCCAGAATGACTCATTGCTCTATTGTGTGCAAAAATGTGTAGTGTTAGCTCCTGAAAGATCTATTACTGTCTTACATCAGTTCTGTATATTATACTATTTCTATACTACACTATACTGTTTGTTTACTATACATTTCCTATACTATACTATTTGTATGCTTTGCTATACTGTACTATACTATTCGTATACTATTCCTACACTATACTATCTTATACTATCACTCTACTATACTACACTATACTATACTATAACATGTTGTACTATGTGTACCGTACAATACTAATACTGCAATATGTTATTCGTATACTTAAAGTGAAAAAGTGAAGTGACGTACAGCTAAGTAAGGTGACCCATACTCAGAATTTGTTCTCTGCATTTAACCCATCCAAAGTGCACACACACACAGCAGTGAACACACACACACACACACCATGAACACACACCCGGAGCAGTGGGCACCCATCTATGCTGCGGCACCCGAGACTCGAATCATGGTATTGCTGGCCCGAGACTCGAACCCACAACCTTAGGGTTAGGAGACAAACTCTCTAACCATTAGGCCACAACTTTCCCAGTTTTCGCATATCCCAGGTTATGGGGTCAGAGCGCAGGGTCAAGCCATAGTACGGCACCTCTGGTGAGGTAAGGACCTTGCTCAAGGACCCAACGATTATGTCTCGGCAGCTTGGGGGCTCGAACCCCGACCTTCTGATCATCACACCTACTATGCTATATTATTCTGTACTATGTGTATACTGTTTCTCTGGCCCCTTCTTTCGCTTCTCTTTATTCCACGGCACTTCTCGTTTAGGGTTCATTACAGATATGCTTTCCTCGCTATGCAAAGTCGCTCTCATTAACCCCCCGCAGAAGTATCGGGTCATACCACATCCTCCTGCTTCTCTTTGAATGACACCGGAGAACAATCCTAGACCTCTAAGGTCCCTTGCTATTCGTCAAGGGATTACAGGATGACATGATTATTAATTTGTCACAAGACATTACAGGTCAGTTTGCGATGAAATGTGATGCATTAGGGCTCATGACTGAGACACAAGGTGGTCGAGGCTCACGCTGATTGGCTGCTAATTTAATTACGGGTCAAAAGGCTGCAGTATAAGAAGCATGCCCTTTTTTTCTCTTTTAAATTGGAGCCAGGATTAAGTTTTAAAGCTTTGTATGTAGCGTGTGTACATTATGTACTCACTAATTCTCCATCCAGTTATGAATGGATAAAAGAACACAATGTGACACTGTGGGCTGAAGGAATATTTCATCCATGAAAAAAATGGATTATAAAAACATGGTGTCTGATGTTTGCTTCTTTCAAGGTAATTTATCTCATAAGTGGTTTTTCGTTTGTTGTTGTTGTTTTCAAATACACTTTGTAAAATAAAAAAATGGAAGCGTCCATATTGACTGAAGCTCAACGCCGAACTGCACGTACTTTCACATAAAAGCTGCGAGAAACCTTTTGCGATAAACAATTATTTTGAGTATCAAAATTTTATTTGAATATCAAAAATTATAAATATCAAATGTTTTTTTCCCCCAATATTAGGACAGCACAAAGTGTTTTGTTTCTCATGTTGTCCATTTTATTTGTTTCTAGCCACTTGTCCTATTATGAAAGTTATTGCTTGTTATACTGGCTAGAAATAATAATTCCCTTACCGGCCCTATGGGTGTTCTCTCTCTCTTAAAGCTGATAAGACCAAAAAAATGCAGCTTGCATTGTTGAAGAAAGTCCAGATAATGTCTGACTACTACAAAGCACTGACACTAGAGACTCCTGACATCTCACAGCAAAAAATATAATCATATGTGTTATTCGTCCTGATATTTTATATATTGTTCACCTGATAGTACCGCATTAGAATGAGCACCGGCCGAAAGACCATCCAAGACGCCTTTATCGAAAATGAAACAGAAATTCAGCAGTGTTTCAGTATACATATTGATGATGAAGCTGAGGTAGACTTTCCGTAAAGGAAAATAATAAATTTTTTACCTTAGTTTTTTACACCGGCTGTATAATACCCGAATTAACACAGCAGGCTTATGTAGCTTTCCGTGTGTGTGTGTGTGTGTGTGTGTGTGTGTGTGTGTGTGTGTGTGTGTGTGTGTGTGTGTGTGTGTGTGTGTGTGTGTGTGTGTGTGTGTGTGTGTGTGTATGTGTGTGTGTGTATGGGGGATTTGTGAGCACTTACTGCAAAAGAGATTGAAATGTAGAGAACCTTTTCACACCGCTGACCCAATCCATGTTAAAAGCACTGGCTGGTCTCTAATCCTGTTGTATACAAGACTGAATTAACTTTCTGATGGACATTTGTGTGTGTGTGTGTGTGTGTGTGTGTGTGTGTGTGTGTGTGTGTGTGTGTGTGTGTGTGTGTGTGTGTGTGTGCGCTTTCTATTTTAATGCCAAATTGAGGGAACTCTGTCACACCGAGGTCTAATCTCTATCATCAGGTCTGTCTTAATTAATCCCTCCCCCCTTTTTTTCTTTCTCATTCTTTTCTTTTTTCCCCCTTCAAATAATCAGTAGATGAAATTGATCTGATTTCAGCTCCTGCCTGAATTCTCAGTCTTGCTGCCCTCTAGTCTTTTGCGAGAGAAAAAGGAAAACGAAAGGAAATGAACTTTTGTGCTAAATAAGAACTGTACCATTTTATATAATCATTTAAAAAACAACAACAACAACAAAAAAAACAACACGCCTCCTAAATTATGTACCACATTTAAAGGTCAAGATGTTTATTTCCTACTCTGAGTTTCTGAGGTCAAGGCTTCACCCTTAGTATGAACAGAGCTTAGCATAGTGCTGATGCTAGTGTTGTTCTACTTAGCTGTTTGTCATCAATCGTTTCGCACTTTAGGCTTTAACTCCTCAAAAAAAGTGTAATTTTTGTTTTTGTTTTCTTATTTTGGGCTCAAACGATGCATTTGTGCGCTTCTGATATCTTTCCGTGTTCGGCTCTCCTATGAGCAGGCGTGGCAGCGCTCCAAGATGAAGTGCATCAAGCTGCCTGTTTGACCCTCACAGCAGCGTGCACACACGCATACGCGCAGTGTGGGCGTAGCAGCGACGGAGGCCGTTGCTCCTGGATTTGATGTTCTGCATTGTTTACGCTCTTGCCTTTCTCTCTCTCTCTCTCTCGCCCTCTTTTTACTCGCCGTCTCGCTGACATCCTCAGGGCAGCAGCGGCACCGCCAAGGTAATGACTGAGGCAAGCACAGTGCACTTGCATACATTATTAATATATTGTTATACAGTGGCCTCTAGGAGTCTCACACACTGGTTTGCCTGCTAGCAGAACTGGAAATGGTGTGCTGTACCTCAGGGTGTGTTTACATTATGAGTCAATCTCTCTCTCTCTATATATATATATATAGATATAGATATATATATATATATATGTGTGTGTGTGTGTACAGTATATAGCTAGGACTATGACATAGATACCAATTGTTTAGATGGAAAAAAACACATGAATGTCTTCGTTCTCGGGTGGAGTTAGTAGTTACTGTCTAATGTAGAGTTTCATATATTCCTCAGATTCCCGCAATCCGCCTCAAACTTGGACCAGCATAAAGTTTTATTTATTTATTTATTTATTTATTTAAAAAGTCACTTATCCAGTTGTTGGAGTCAAACTGTTAAACAGCGTCAAAAGCAACAGCATTTGGATACTTATATTATTCCATTTCATTACGAAATAAAAACACCTTTTTAAAATTTATAGCAGCAAGATAGTTGATTTCTAACGTCTTCTATTGGAATTCTATTTGTTAGATTTGTAGATAAATTGCGAATCGAACCTTTTTTTTTCCTGCTAACTTTTGCTCTTCTTTATCAAACTAACCCCACTAGCCGTTGTATTTTGACATTTCTATTAGAATGCACACATTCCTGTGCTCACACAGGCACTACGCTGATCTGACCCATAGATTTGCTCATACATTTCGAGTTGGATTGTGAAGATCTGGGCGTAAGCGACAAATGATCTGTTCCTCCACCAAGATCAAGATAAACGACTAAAGCGTCATGCCAGACGGTCTCCTGTCGGCTGAGCCGTGGCCACACCAGAGTGGCAGATGATCCGTTGAGCACTATAACGCATCGCATCAAAAAGCATCGGGCCCAGTACCGATACTCTGGCTCAGATCTGCCTATAATTGTTCTCACACCTTGAAAACATATGAATGCTGTCTGGATACAAATGAGTAGAAAACGTCTTTTTCCCTGAAATCCCTATAGCCGGCAGCATCTGCAAACAGGCATAAACGTGGTAATAGAATCCACCAGCTCTGTGGCCTCGTTCTTTGATATTCACTGAACAAGGTAGAAAAAGCAGAACCAAAGCACCAGCTTTCAAAGGCAAACCACTTCCATTACCTTTGCCCCATTCCTGCACACACACTCTCTTACTCTCTGGTCTTTTCTGCATTCATTATCTTTTGTCCTTCTATCATACTCTTGTTCTCTCTGTCCCTATGCCTTACTCAGCTTGCTGCAAAATCCTTCATTATCTATCTAACCAGATGCACCCCATTTGGCTTTAGCTTCACCTCATTCTGTTGCAGTGCAGTGTTTTTGTACATTGTATTCTCTCTCTTTCTCTAGTGGTCCATCTGTAATTCTATTTTATTCATCCTCTTCTTCTTCTTCTTCTTCTTCTTCTTCTTCTTCTTCTTATTATTATTATTATTATTATTATTATTATTGTTATTACATAATTATAAAAAATTATTACAAATGCCATTTTTTAGCGCTAAATAATGTAACCAAACCTTTCAAATTCATTGCACGAATACTCCTAATATGCTGTCCTAAGCAAATCCATGTTATCCTACTAGCCAAACGGCATTTAAGTTCAGTGTTATAACCAAAAACATGGAGTCATGGGCAAGACCGTCTTCAAGTGCATCCTCATAACCAAACCGCTTGCTAAGTACTACATTTATCATAACCAAACACCTTTCTAATATAACTTCATATCAAGAATATTAAGATACCTTAAGATGCCGTAAATATCATCTAGGACATCATGGCATCACCAGAAAACCCTTCTCGATAAATTGTCATAACTAAACACCCTCCGTCATAAACAAAGCTACTTCCAAGACATGGTTATAACCAGAATCTCTTCCATTGCATTTTTCTAACCAAAACCTCTCTTCGTGCATCATAACTCCTTCCACAACCCGCAGAACCCAACTCCGTCCAAATACCCCATCGTAACCCCTCGCCATCCAAATACAAAGTCATAACTCGATTTCTATTAAATACTAGTGGTAACCCAACTCCCTCAAAATAAGTGTTTATAGAAGATTCTGATGTCTGTATCGAGTCCAAGTTCCTTCCACCCCTGAGGGACGGTCAGTTTAAAGGTTATTGAAAGGAAACTCATGCCTTGCTGCGTAATCACTCCCAGGTGTCGTTTTTTTAACTGGGAGGGAATATAAACATGTTGATAAACCTGTGTTGAGGTGAAGGGAAGACCCACATACAGTACGTACGTATATTCCAGTATAGATTTGAAGTCATAACCAAAAATGAATTTCCGGACGTTGTTGGAATCGAAACGATTAGAATCGTTGGAATCATTCCAGTTAGACACAGCTGCATCTGGAAGCACTGACATTTGTTTATTCCAGTGGAAAAGAACTAATGGACGTGAGGACAAACACAGGATGTTTGTGGTCAAGTATTAAAAGCTTCTTTCCATAATTCATGTGGTTCAGTACTAGGATATCACTACAATTTGTTTATGCATCTAGTTCAAACCTCATCAAGATGCAGTCCAAATAGAAGGCGCACGAAAGACCCAGGTATTAATGGGGTCAGAAATGTAGCACAAACCGGGAGATTTAAGTCATGCAACCGATCTTGATGCCGTAGTCACATTTCTGTGCAGGTTCAAATGTTGTGTTATTATTACAGTAAGCCATATTTTTCTTGATCAGACTGTTAGTGTAGTCCACGTGAGCTTGAGCTTGCCAGATTATATCATAGAGCTGATCTTCAACTTGATGAGGCAGTCAGCTTGTTTTTAAGAGTTGAATATGTTTTCTCTCTCTCGCTCTTTCACACACTCTCGGTCTTTCTCTTTCTCTAGTGGTAACACTTTCAGATGGAAGCGTGAGAACGTTTCTCTCCAGGACTCCTTTTAGCCCTTTTTCACTCCCGGCTTTATGTCAAGGCTTTGCGGCGGTTAGCAAGCGCTTAGCAAAACAAACACCGTGTGTAGGCTGTAGTGCAAAAATAAGTAAATAAAAGCAGGTGCAAGGGTAAAGGAAGAGCGGAAAAAAAGACGAAGACAGCTGCCGAAAAGAGGGACACACAGCCGGGGTCAACTCTTTTGAAATTGGCTCTCGTCTTACACTCAAAATGGAAGCGGTTATAAGCGAGAACCTCAATTTGGACAAAGGGCTTTCGGTTCCTTTTAAAAGCTCCAAGCGTAATGGATTTGTGTGTGCGGTGCGGAGGTGTGAATGTTTTTTTTTTTACACATAAAGAGAAGATTTCATTGCGGTACTGCAGCCACACTTGTCCTCATTCCCCAAGCTTATTTACGAACAGTGTTGAAGTGAGACACGCACTCTGTCTTCAAGCCTCCTGCCATCAATACCTGTCGTTATAGCTTCTCTTAGCGGGTTTGTGCGGTCAGCTCTATTCGGCTAGCTAAATCTGAATGTTTTTACTTTTTTTTTTTTTTTTTTTTTGAAAGGCTGATTCTAAAGTACAAGTACAGCACAGATTGAACAGGACAGGCTAGCAGATGGTTTCTGACAACACTACATCAAAAAAGAGAAGCTAAATAGCAAAGGCTTTATCACCTGTCCAACCATTTCGCTGCGAAAGGCGTGTGCCGTCGTAATGGTGGTAAAATGTGAGAAAGTGGTGCTATTAGACGGCGTCGTGCTGGCTCTGATTGGCTAATCAGTGCAGATGCAAATGAGGCTCATCAGCAGCAGGGAGCATAAAAGCAATTTCTCAGAAAGAAGGAATAAAGAAAAAGTATAAGCAAAGTCAATAAATACTAGACGAACTTTTTGCCTAAGGGATAAGATAAGCTGCGCTATATAAGGCTATACTTTTGCCTGGATACCTTGATTGTTTCTGAGCCTAAATACAGACGACTGAGTGACTTGCCTGCAAGTTTCTCCTGTGGACGTGAAGCCCATGCTACTGTTGTCACTTGTAGACATTACCATCGGTAATCAGAGTTTTGTAGCAAACAGGAGACTATTTAATACAGTGTATGATTTTTATGTCATTAAAATCAATTCTAAATGCTTCACATTAGCTATATAAGTGGTACAACTAACTCTACTAGCTACATCTGCTCACCAGTGGCACCTAACTCTTTTTTTTCTCCTAACTATTACAACACAGCAATTTTGCAAACCTTGTCTTTTCAAGTCACACATCAGCTACCTCTGTTTAACCCGATGATTTTACATGTGATGGTTTATGTCTGCTGCCACTCCAAACATTTTTGTAAATGCAAACCATTGTTACAGGTGCACTACAATTCAGCAAAACTCCTATCGACCTCTGTCTGTCTGTCTATGTCTAAGGAGTGCTGAATAAAGATGCTTTTTTTTTCTTTTTCTCCTGGCTTTACTTTTTCTGGCTTCTTCTATTTTGACAGCAGAACAGATTTTATTGGAAAATCGTTCTCAAAAGATTTCATCCCCTTTTCCTTTTTTTTTTTTAATATTAGTGATGTTGAAGTGAGGACACTGTCACTTTTGTATTCCCCTTTCCATTTTTCTCAAGAGGCCTGTATGTTTTTTAACGGTCCATTTTGTTGAAATGTTCAATTTTGTCGTATGTTTCAAAATGATTAATAATTAGCACTGCGACGTCAACAGGCGACATTTTTAGACCATGTTCTAACTGTAAGAATCGCAAAGAGTCGCAAAGCAAAAGTGCACCCTACCTAGATCCACCTTGAACTACAGAAAAGGTGATAAGGGAGATGGTCGTTCCTCTAGTCGGTCAGTGAAGTGATTCACTGTTGTATTTATCTCGTCTTTTATGTAAATTCTTTCTCTGCTGGTTTTGTTAATATAGATTCCCCTCACCACCTTATTCCAAACAGCACATTAAACCTGCACATTAACTCCAGCAGGTCGCTCTGTGTGTTGAGTCATTGAGACTCATCCAGCCGTAAGGCTGAATGCTATAGCACTGGATTTTTGCTGTATCAGCCACAAGCTGGCTCAATGCAAGTTGTGCAGCGTAGCTTCATCTTTAGATCTTCCGAACAAAATTAGCAGCGACACAGTCATAAATGTTTGCCTTGCGGGTGCATTTATGCCTTGATTCCCTTGAGAGATTATACGCTTTTCAGTGGAGAACTGCTAAAAAATATTAATTTGGCCTTGTGAAGTTTTAGCCTGAGGTAAATTTTAATGCGACTCCTCAGCCAGGGAGCTGTTTCGAGATTCAGCGTAGATGCTTCAGGAGCGAACAATGCCGGGTTCTGTCTCGTTTCCATTCGAATATCATACAGGACACCGGAGGTTAATATTTACGCTAACAGCAACTTATTTGTCCAGAAGCAGTCCGTCTGTATCCCCTGTAGCGAACTTGTTAGCCTTTAGTATAACAAACTGTTGGGCTTCATACTTCCTCCGTAGAGGTTTGTAAACGTAAAACACTAAATCAAGTGCTATTAAAATGTAGGAAAATATGCCAAATCTGATCTGTTAGTGTAAATAAACATGACTGCAGACATAACTGTGTTCTGCAAAGCAAAGCATAACTTGTTTGTGTGCTGCATAGAAAACGAGGCACCTCATAAATAGCTTGAGGCTATACCTCTGGGTATGACGCTGCCTTACACATGCCCTTGCATTTTCTGTATAATATGCTGAGTTAAGCATAGAATGGACTGATTGGGCAGCAAACATGATGCTGCCAAAAAGGTCAGATTCTACCAGAGTAGATCTAATGTTCAATTCTAAAGAAACAATGAGAACGCTATAGACAGAATAATCTAAGCTTTAAAAAATGATTTTAAATACAGCTACCAGGTAATTATTTTAGGCATTAGAATAAATAATAAAAATAATTTTATAGCATTATGATTTTTACAGTAATGGCACATTGTACTACAACTTTACAAGTACAAAACCATGTATATTTTACATTAGTAACTGTATGTCTTATGTGCATTTCAAAGAACCAGATGCAATATTAATAATGAGGAGGATAGATATTTATAATTTAAGATATTTTAATCATATAAGATATAAGAAACTGCTAAACAAAGAAATGTGTTATGTAAAATGACAGGTTAGCTATGTAGGTTAGCTTTAACACTATTTTTTTTGCAGGTTCAGGAAAAAAATAAATAAAAAAATAAAAAGATTGTTTTTCAATTTGAACCTGATGCTTTTTGCTATATTCTTAATATGGTACTGATCTTATACTGCATTTGTGACCAATAGGAAACTCTGACATTTACGACTTCCCAGTAGAAAATGTGTATTTTATCAGCTCTTTTGCTCCAATTCCTACTCAGAAAGTCTTTGTGGCATCTCTTTAGCACGTTCGCCTCACACCTCCAGGATCGGGGTTCGATTCCCGCCTCCGCCTTGTGTGTGTGGAGTTCGCATGTTCTCCCAGTGCCTCGGGGGTTTCCTCCGAGTACTCCGGTTTCCTCCCCCGGTCCAAAGACATGCATGGTAGGTTGCTTGGCATCTCTGGAAAATTGTCCGTAGTGTGTGATTGCGTCAGTGAATGAGAGTGTGTGTGAGCCCTGTGATGGGTTGGCATTCCGTCCAGGGTGTATCCTGCCTTGATGCCCGATGACGCCTGAGACCTCCCTGTGACCCGAGGTAGTTCGGATAAGTGGTAGAAATGAGTGCTAAATTATTGCTAAATACTAGGTGACGCTTTGATAATTTGCTTTTGGGCAGATGCTTTCAATCAGAATGATTTTGGCACTGTTAGCAGTGAATTATCACATCAGCTTTAAGAAGCAATTAAACCCTAAACAAAAATTACTTTAATTCAGGGTTTTTTTTGTTAGTGTATTCACATTGACACTTAAATGTATAAAGTAGTAGGTTTTGAGTTCCCAGTTTTAAATACTTGGTGTTTTTCCAAGCCAGACCCTTATAATTAGCTTAGCCATATTAAAGACATGTGGCCAAGATGAGATTGAATCAACAACAGGGTACACTGTTCTCAGGTCTTCAGCATGCAGTATGTGTATATATATATATATATTTTTTTTTGGATACTTTTCCGGTTAAAATTTTTGGAATTCTCCAACTTCTGAAAAACATCTTTAAACTGTTAACAATGTTAACAATGAGCATTTTATAAACCGTCACCTTTTCCACTGAGGCAGTTTGAGTGCTGGTTTGGAGCCAGAGCCTAATTTAGAACCAGTTCTTTCTTTTTCGACAGCCAAAGCACCGGCTCTGAACCAGTAAAAGTGGTTCTTAAGTAGCACCAAAACATTGCTGGTCTAGACTTAAGAACCGCTTGCGTTAGGGGCTGTGGGCGTGGCTGTGGGCGTAGTTACTGTTAGCGCATTTGATAATGTACCTTAAGTATACTATTGTTTAATACACTTTTACTTTACCGCAATATGATCAATTATCAGCACACATGATAGTAAGTAGCTACATGCTAAGGCTAAATTTTTTCTGTGTTAATGCTAAAATAATGTTATGTACTTTCTCGATTACAACCTCTGTTTATACAATTCAATTCAATTCAAGTTTATTTGTATAGCGCTTTTTACAATAGACATTGTCTCAAAGCAGCTTTACAGAACATAAAGACAGAGCAGAAGGTAAACATAATTAATGATAAAGGAATTAACGAATAATAAAAGAAATAAGAATTAACAGAATAAAAATTCTAGATTATTATTAGATGTATATAGTTCACAGTGTGTATGTATTTATTCCCCTATGAGCAAGTCTGAGGTGACTCAGGCAGCAGTGGCAAGGAAAAAGTCCCTTAAATTGGTAAAGGAAGAAACCTTGAGAGGAACCGGACTCAAGGGGGAACCCATCCTCATATGGGTGACACTGGGGGTGTGATTGTAATATACAGTCAGTTAAATGTTGTATTGGTGTGAGGTTCAAGGACTTCTGATCTCCTGAGTACCACAGAGTCTAACTGGAGATGTCTCAGGATTCTTAGAGTCGGCCTCGGCTCAGTGGACGTCCAAAGGCTTCGTCCCACAGAGGACGTTGGGAGCTGGTACAGTGTCTGGATGCCTCGGGATAGGTACAAAGAGAGAAGCAGTGGAGAGGGATTAACATATCTGCTGTTCATAAAAATGTGCTGGTCTTATGTACTGGTGCATGATATTATGGGATGTATTATGTGTACGCCTGACTAAAGAGATGAGTTTTTAATCTACATTTAAACTGGGAAAGTGTGTCTGCGGCCCGAACACTATCAGGAAGACTATTCCAAAGTTTGGGAGCTAAATAAGAAAACGCTCTACCACCTTTAGTAGACTTAGATATTCTGGGAACTACCAGAAGTCCTGAGTTTTGTGATCTCAGAGAGCGTGAAGGATTGTAATGTGTTAGAAGACTAGTTAGATACATGGGAGCTAAACCATTAAGAGCCTTGTACGTAAGTAGCAGCAGTTTGTAGTCAATTCTATACTTAACAGGTAGCCAGTGTAGAGATGATAAAATTGGGGTTATATGGTCATACTTTCTTGTCCTAGTGAGAACTCTGGCAGCTGCAATTTGGACTAACTGTAATCTATTTATTAAAGATGCAGGACAACCACCTAGTAATGCATTACAATAGTCCAGTCTAGAGGTCATGAACGCATGAACTAGCTTCTCAGCATCAGATACAGACAGGATGTTTCTCAGCTTGGCAATGTTTCTAAGGTGGAAGAAGGCTGTTTTGGTAGTATGGGCGATATGATTTTTAAAAGACAAGTTACTGTCTAATATGACACCAAGGTCTTTCACTGTCGAGCTACTTGTAACACTACATCCCTCTAAATGGGAGTTAAGTTGTGAGAGTTTATGTGCACTGGTTTTTGGACCTATGAGTAGTATTTCTGTCTTATCGGAGTTTAACAATAGAAAGTTGCAGCTCATCCAGTCTTTTATCTCTCTAAGGCACTGAGTTAATTTGGACACTGTGGCTATTTCATCTGGTTTTGATGAGATATATAACTGTGTGTCATCAGCATAACAATGGAAACTAATCCCATGTCTTCTAATAATGTTCCCTAATGGAAGCATGTATATAGAGAAAAGCAGAGGTCCTAGAACTGATCCTTGAGGGACCCCATAATTAACTGGTAGGTATACAAATTACACGGAGCTTCACGTACACGTCGGCTTCAAAGCCATGAGCATTAACAGTAAAGCAACATCCGCCATTTTTGATGTTGTGTTTGTGTTTGCCGCTGCTGTGCTAACGTTGCTGCGTAACGTGACACGGATATAGTGACGTCAGACTCGGCTCTGTGACGGCTCTCTAGCCGATGGAAAGGCAAACTGGTTATTAGAAGGTTCGCCAGTGGAACCAACTTTGAACCAACACCAGCACTAGCTCTGAACCAGCACGCGGTTCTTTTTGGTGGAAAAGGGGTAATAGACACTAATAGACACTAATAGACACTATGTTAACAAATTTGCTTTTAAGTCTTTTGAGGTTTTGAGGCTTTGGTGCATATTAAGTAAAAGAACACATACCTTGTAGGCAAACCTGGATTTATTATATTGCAAAATAGCTCAACTTTAGACACAGCAACATGAGAAATATGGAAAGTCTAAGGCAATGGCTTCATTACAGATTATTCACTGTGTGGAGGAAGGCATGGGAGACAGTAAGGAGCTTACCAGATCATAGAACACTACTACCAGTCATTCTAGAACAAAAACAACAACAACCCTGCTTTTATCCATTCATTACTGAAAGCCATGTCAATGTATGCTGTCTGAGAAGAACTCTGCTTCAGGGCTCAACACAAGAAAGCTGATCTACACACTCTTATGCTCTTATCCATAAGCATTATGGAAGGTTTTACACTACATGTTTAGGATCTTCACTCCCACAGGGAAAGAATGGAAAAGTAATGGCCTCTGCATTGTAGCCTGGAGATAAGAGTTTATCTTTGGAAATCCAGACTGGAGAAAGATGGAGAAGGAGAAGATGAGCAGCATGTTATCAGGCACACAGACCGGGCTGTATGCTCAAGTCCATAGGTTTTTATTAACATTCTTGAGGGAACAGTTACTCAGAGGTATTTAGAGTTCGTCCTACACACATGAAGCCAATTTTATGGCTCTTCAAATCACCTACATGTAGGTTTTTATGGCTTCTATATGAGAACCTTGACCACTAGCTAGCTCTTGTCTTTACAGATGAACAAAATGTAGGTATAGGATATAGGTATAGTGCGGACCAAAGCATATGGAAAAAAGCAGCAAAACAGTGCCATGTTCCAAATAGTATCAGGTAGCCAGACCTCCAGACTGATGGCAGGAGGTCTGGACTCCCGAGCATATTTTATTTTCCAAGGACCGGCCAAGAAGGGATTTAACCAACAATTGAAGAAACCATTCACAGTTCTTTTTGATCAGTGTCATGATTTGGGACATTAGGGTTCATGCTTTAAGTCAATGTCCTTATCTGTGGTTCCTATCTGTATCTGTGTGTGCAACCACAGATCATTTTATAAAGTATATATTTTATAACATTTATATTTATAATGTCTATACTCATATGCGCCCAGTCTCGGAGTTGTAAACACAAATGCTTCCTACTTCCAGGAGGGAAGTAGAGCATCATGGCAGCTTTGTTTCCAGGTGGATTGTAAAAAAAAATTCCACACACGTCTGCCAGAAATCCTGTAGAACCAGATGATTCTAAGCTTCTAAACTTTGAAACTCCTCGTGTTTCTAATTTTGTGTACCGTACACATCAGATGTTCAACCAACAGTTCATGGGTGTGTCTTGGGCTAAGAATACATTCCAAATCACACTTTACTCCCTGATAGAGGTTCAGAAACACTTTCTCTGATGATGTACAAAAAGGAAACTGTTTGCTGATGCTTTCATCTGACCTCTGATTTTAGCTTCCAGAGACGATAGCTTGATATTTTCAGATTAGGATATTAAGCCAGTGTTTACAGTACACAATATTTCTTTAGGTTTCTTTAAGATGGTGAATCAACCACAATCATCAATGGAGCTAATTTTATATTAGTAAAAGGAAATTACAGAAATGAAATGCTTTGTAATATATATATATATATAAATATAGATATATATATATATATATTTCTATATAAATATATATAGATATATACCCTCATGGTTCAACAAGAAAACTTCTAATAATCCCAGTAATATTTGAATAAATAAGAATAATTAATATTTTAAGTACTTTAACAGTGTTATGTCTTGTCAAGCACCATGCCTGCTTATGGTCCTGACAAGATGATAAACCAGTAGCGTGAGCTGGTGAAATAAAACACATTGCTCACTCATAAGGCCTGTTTACCACGATTTATTGACCAAAGTCTCTCCACATGTTTAACGTAACTGGAGGTCGATGGATGGGCATTACCAGGGAAACAATACCTCTTTGCATTCTGGGGGGAAAAAGGTATATTAGGAATCTATATAGAACTCTAGAGTTCTTTATTTGGCACCAAAGTGGAGACAGAAATCTAGTTATTTAATCTAAACTTTGCTTTATGCAAGTTTGCGTTATTGTACTAGATTTTGTAACTGTCTTTTTCATTCATGGGTTGCACTGGAAAATAACTTCAGCGTGTTGCATTTTTTTTTTTACTTTGTGTCATTATTGTTATTATTATTATTATTATTATTACTATGACAGTAAACTACTTCTTGAAAGTGTAATGGTTATTATTATATAGAACTTTTTCACAGGCTACAAAAACCCAGCAGGGGCCTTTTACCTGAACCCTTAAAGGTTTTCTATAGAGCCATGTAGGGCTTTCATTTATGAAGCTCCTTGTATATATTTCTTCTAAGAGTGCACCATGTTTACCAGCACCTCCAGAGTTGAGAGTTCGATTCATGTCTCCAACTGTGGCGTTTCTTCCAGGTACTCCGGTTTCTTTCCAAATCCAAAGACAGGCATTGTTTGTAGGCTGTTAGCATCTCTAAATTCTCTGTAATGTGTGTGTGTGTGTGTGTGTGTATGTGAGATGGTTTGGCACAATCAAACACCTGCCTCCTGGCTTGTGCCAGTGACTCCTGGGATAGACACCAGGTTCCACACAACCCTATGTACTGTAGGATAAGAAACACATGGATTGTATTGAAATGAATGTAGATTGAGACCAGTCAATGGAGCAGTGTTCTAGACAGTTTGAACCATAAGCTTTGCTGATATACTCAAGACTGATTGGTCAGACTGTCTGACTGTTGTTTCATTTCCTGAATGTAACTTCAGTTCATATTAACATGCTTGTCCTAATGTTCTTTATTTTTTATTTTCTTCTTTTCTTTAAAATGAGTCTCCAGTTTCATTGTGTGTTCTTACTTATTTTTGAAACACTCAGCCGGAACAAAAATGTTTCACGGGCGATCTACATCTTTTAAATCTAACCATAAATGGATAAAAAAGGTATGACTACTTGAAGTTGGAGCTCTAATTCGGCAATACCCTAACATATCGTCAAACACACTTAGAAGTAGCCTTGTAAGCATTTCTCAAACACTAGAGACACTGCGGATTTAAGATACAGTAATCCATAAATCCATATCATTGCCTACTGTACTGATATATATATATATATATATATATATATATATATATATATATATATATATATATATATATATATATATATAGTCTCATTGTGAGGACTTGCTCAGGCTCACTCTTTCTGGAAAGCAGTTTGCTTTAAAATTAACACCACCTCCTCAACTACCATGCCTCAAACCCACCCTACCAACCTAAAAAGAATGACGGTGAGAGGGAAGGAAATCGGAAAGAATGAGATCCTAATGATAGTCCAGGCTTCCTAATAAGGTGCAAATTCCAGGCCTCCAGCATGCATAGCACAAATTGCTTTTTGACAGTATATTTAAGATGGTAATCGAGTGTCATTTACTGCAGCCAATTTCATTTGGATTGCCTTTCGCATTCTATCCCTCTGTCTCCAGACAATCGGTGTGTCCCTGTGTGTGTGTGTGTGTGTGTGTGTGTGTGTGTGTGTGTGTGTGTGTTTGTCTCGATCAGTCAGTATGAGAATGTTTATCCTCCCTGTGTGCTATAGAGGTCATGTAAGGGAAAGTCGTCCATTTTTTTGCCTGAAACAGTCTCCTTTATTAGTTGTATGCCTGCATTAGCAAAAAAAAAAAAAACACAAAAAAAAACAGGGTGACCTCAGAAGTGACATTGAGAAAACAGATGCAGCGTACGTGCTTTTCAAACCCACTTTCTTTGTCTTTTGTTCTAATATGCTCAGGTTTAAATAAAAATAAATATTAAAAAAATCTCAAAATCACTCCCTCTCTGTCTTAAATTCTTCTTTCTTTTGGGTAAAAGATCTATCAGGGACTGTGCGGTTTTTAAAAAGGAGATCAGAAATCTGAGCTATTTGCCTGTTAGCGAAAGCCATGGAGTCCCAGGAGGCCATGCAATTAATGCCCCTTTATTATATATTAATAGGGACAATTAGCCATGCAACACAGCACCTTCAGCTTACATCATCTCTCATGGTGCATTCGTGTTGTTGAGAGAATCTCTTTAACTCTAAAACAATGGATTCCATGCCCAAGCTCTAAAATAGGCCTAAGGTTTTTATATCCATTCTCATTTTAAAACAAATGTTCAAGGCATTCCAACAGCAGAATCTTGGCAACATCCCTGTTTTTCAATTAAGAGTCTTAAACATAGACCTTTGGCTGACCCTCATAATTGTAACAAGGAATAAAATTGTAATGTGTTGCACTATATAGATGCTACGGGACTAGAGCAGAATGAATAGAAGGCTGTTTCAAAGACAGCCTGCATAAATGCAGTCCAATGTATAGCGTGTAGCTAAATAAATAAACAAACAAACAAACAAACAAATAAATAAATAAATAATAATAAAAAAGGTAATAAAGTAATTGTTTTATTAAAAACTTTTTATTACTTTTTTAAACAAAAACAGTTCGTAATATGATTAACAACAAATCTATTTTTGTTCCATAAGAAAGATTGGAAGTGTTGAGGCAAAGAAAAAAAGGCTGTGAAATAAAAATATTGTATTATTTAAAAAATAAAAAAATAAAAACACAGTTAATATAATGGACCATTAAATTATTAAAAATGTTAATTATAAGTTAATGTTTAAGAAATTATCCACTATATCAATTGTTTATTCCAACTTTTACTTAATTATGCTTGTTTATTTCACTATTTATTTTGTTTTTCATGCCGGAGTCACGGTGCCACCGCAAAATAATTAATTCACTCCAAATCATCCATCAGCACTAATGGAAAAGCCGACGTTTAATTGGATGCTCTGTTGATATTGTTGGCTTATGTGGTGTCTTCTAAAAAGATTGGAATTGTTATGCAACCGTTCTGAAGTGTTTTGAGAAAAAAAATGAGATTTCAGAGATCTGGTGATTGTTTTAGATGAGTATTACATCATCTATGGATAAACCTTGAACCGACGCCATGAATCGCATTTTACTGTTAGTTCGATTAAAGCAGAACGCGCTTCTGACTCTTCTCAAATTACCACCTAACCTTGAGCCTTGTGTAGGTCACTTTAGATTTTAGATTAAGTTTTATATGCACTATCGTGCCGACGTTTGGTCACAAGTTCATAGATTTTTCTCTTTTTTTGACTATCTATGATGAGGATATTAAGCCGTTCTGATATGAACCATCATGATACGACCGTATACTTGTGGATGTACCGTACGTGGCACGAAACAGGCTACAAAGGTAGGACACGAGTGCATGGTGAGTTTAATACAACAAAACAAGGAGCAAACAATGTAAGAGTTCCACAGGGAAGGTTAGTACAACAGGACAGAGGAAGACAGTCACAAAATAAGTAACAGGCAACATGCACATCAAATACACAGCAAATTTCAGGAGTTAGACCTAAACATGGGTAAGAGTTAGATTTTTCGAAAGTTTATAACCACATCATCTACATCTTTTCTTGGACTTAATTGTGATGATGGTCAAAGTACCATTTTAATTTATTAAACAAGTTTTTTATAGTGATTTTTTTTGGGGGGGTGATTTTCCAAGAATACTTATCTTTGTTTGGAAGTGGTTAAGGTTTTGGACTACTAATCACTAATCTATAAAGGTTGTGAGTTTGAATCCCAGGTCCACCAACCTGCTTAACCTGAGACCCTAAACAAGGCCCTAACCCTCAATTGGTCATTTGTATAAATGTAAGTCACTCTGGTAGAGGGCGACTACGAAGGCCGTAAATTTATTTATTTATTTATTTATTTATTTATTTATTTATTTATTTATTTATTTATTTATTTATTTATTTATAATATATATGAAACCATTTTAGTGTTTTAGATTTTTTACAACAGTTAAAGGGATATTTATTTAAATAAACTCTAGTAAGGAGTCAAATTTTACTCAGAATTTAACTCCACAGGAACTCCAGAAAATTGTTCATTAAACACTGAACTAGAGTATATACATTGGGCATGCATGTAATCACCAGTGTAGTTGGAATAAACTCTAAAAAAATAAAATTTGCTGTGTAAAATGATGCGAAAATAATGCATTGCTGGGTGTTGTTGACCAAACATGGTGGTAGTAAAGAATAAAACACAACATAGTGTGCTTTTATAGGAAAATTATCAGTCATTTACTGGTACTCACAAATACGTATATATATATATATATATGAAGGTTACCGGTTACTGACTAATCCACCGGAAACTCCTTCCTTGTACATGTATTCTTGTTAAAGAATAAATTTATTTAAAAAAGAAACTTCCTTATTAAACATTGATTAATGTAACATGTCCTTTGTTTAAATCCCCATGAACTGACTGGTTACTATAGATATGGATGTGCAGTAGCTAGTATGAGAGCTGAAACCTTGTGATTGTACGATGGAATTGTATGAGGATGAAGAGAAGGGGAGTGTGAGAGAGAGAGAGAGAGAGAGAGAGAGAGAGAGATAAGGATGGATCTCATCATGCAAAACACATTCCCACATTCACATCTGACTATTCATTTCAGGCAGTGGAACCGATTAAGTGGAACGGAGGGACTGGAGGCATGTGTCTGAAGCCGGAGATAGACAGAGTGAAACAGACTTAAGGCACAAATAGCATTATGTTCAGAAGTATCCGCTGGGAGCGTCGATCGCCCCGCACACGCTTATACTCCAGGGCCTGAAAGCCTCACAGCCTGATGTTCTCATTACATCATTACATAATACACAAAGAGAGATGTATTCATATACATAAGATCATACAGGCTAACATAGTCTCACTATTCTGGTGCTCTTGTTCCTTTTCTCTTTTCAGATCTATAATTAGAGCTAAATTAGGAAAAAAGAAAAAGAAAGGAAAAAGAAAAACCCACAGTCCAGGAATAAATGTAAATTTAATATATTTTATTTTTTCTTGTTTTTCTTTTACATTCTCTATGAAAAGTCTCATCCCACATCCCACAGGAAATGGACACTGTTTCCATTCAACGTGGCAGACTGTTCAAACGTCTAGCTAGCTAGTTAACATTTAGCTCCAGCAAGTTAAACTGCAAGTTAATAAGCCTTATTTTATAATAGAAATACAACATGTTTACATTTCATCTACTAACATATTAACACTAGCTAACAAGCTAGCTAACTCTCCAGCAAGAAGGCTTGGTCTGTAACAAGCTATGTAATTCAAGTTAGCTACTTGAATATACTTACTGAACACTTATGTCTATTTCTTGTAGCTAATAACATTACAAACTAACTTACTAGCACTCCATCCAGCATTGCTGAGGTTCTCTCTATTGACAGCTACATGTAGCTAAACCAACTAGCTGTTATAAATGCTGGTTGGGCTCCAACGTTTAAACAAGGGTTAGGCAAAGGAAAAGGTTTTAAAGGAAATATAAAGGTTTTTTGTTTACCTGAAGCTAGCAACCTGTCTGATTGCTAGCACACTTGAGATGTCCTTTAGTAAATAATTTTTGTTATTGATTGCACATTTCGAGACTTTTTTCCTGTTAAAATTGCAGTCATACAAACAAATATCTCATTTTAGTACTTAAATAAGTGTCTACTTATTTATGTATGCAAACGGACCTTGCACCAACTAGCTTTGCTCTTTTCCTCCACAATAAAATGACAGCTTATCCCATAACTACTGATCATTAACCGTATCCTATAATGAATCCAGCCTAGCCCATCAGTCATCACACTAATTTATGGGCCTTGATTAATCAGAGACAAAAGTCATGCAGTGCATTCTGGGAAATGGGCTATTCCGAACCCAGCAAATGCGTCATTTGATCCTAGACAAGCACTCCTAACAACAATCTACGAGTGTAAATTGTTTTGGCTTCAGAAGATTGCACAGCGCACCGTTAGAGGCGATAGCCTGTTTCAGCCCATCTCCTACGCATTCACAGCGATATTATTTCTCTCCTCAGCAACTCCTATGACTCTTTTTACCCCCCACTTCTTTAGGAGAAGATGACTCATGCTGTTTCAATGTCAGAATATGATGGTAGGAAGTAGGAAGTCCTAGATAGATAGATAAATGGTTGGATGGATAGATGGATGGATGGATGGATAGAATGAACTGAGTCCCACCTCCCCCAACATTATATGCAATGTTTACTTCACACTTTAATTTGATACAGCTTACATTCGAAGGAGCTCTAATTATCATGCATATATGATATATATTTTTTATATATATTTATATATATTTATATTTATATTTTTTAAAAGTATATATATTTATATATATATATATATATATATATATATATATATATATATATATGTATATATATATATATATATATTATATCGTGTTGTTGCATGCTAGCTATCTAGAGATTAGCAAGAAGTCTGTTTTAGTTTTCGCTAATGTATTTTCATATTTCTTGGTGAAAAAATGAACAAATTTATTGTCAGTATCTAAAATCGGTGTTATTTTTCTTGTGCATTTGCTAAATGAATGCTAAAAAGAATATGGAATTTCTGTTTAACTGTACGCTAACATTTCCCAGAGTATTCATTCATTCATTCATTCATTCATTCATTCATTCATTCATTTTCTACCGCTTATCCGAACTATTCTCGGGTCACGGGGAGCCTGTGCCTATTTCAGGCGTCATCAGGCATCAAGGCAGGATACACCCTGGACGGAGTGCCAACCCATCGCAGGACGCACACACACACACACACACACACACACACACACACACACACACACACACACACACACACACACACACTCATACTATGGACAATTTTCCAGAGATGCCAATCAACCTACCATGCATGACTTTGGACCGGGGGAGGAAACTGGAGTACCCGTAGGAAACCCCCGAGGCACGGGGAGAACATGCAAACTCCACACACACATGGCGGAGGTGGGAATCGAACCTCCAACCCTGGAGGTGTGAGTCACATGCCCTCCCCTTACCAGAGTATTTTGTTGTTTATGCGTAAGTGCATTATACTTGTGTTTAAGAAGAAGGTTTGAGGAGAAAGTGTGTAAGGGCAGTTTTTACAAGGCTAACATGGTGACATAGCAAGCTAGCATCCATCCCTTGTTAGCCTCATAGCTCTGGTGCAAAGAAAATGAAAAAAGAAAAAGAACACCTCAAACAAGGCTTGCCTGCTTGACTACATATACACTTAGAGGAACATTGTGTACATTTTATGTTTCTGGCAAGTAAGGATTTAATGATTTCCTGCGTTCAATATTCCCGAAGCAGAGCCTAACGCACTTTCCATTGAAAATGTTGATCTGTGAAGCATAAAATTAACAAATAAGTCAGTCTCATTGAAATAGCATCTCATCGAATTGTGTGTCGTCATGCTCCGCGGCTGTTTTCTATTTCTCCGGTTCCCGTTTGAAAGCGATAATGCTCCGAAAGCTCCTAAAAGCAGAAATCTGATGATGCTTTTCTGAGAAAGATATGACATCTCAATCTGTGACGACTGCTGCGGGAGGACGGTGACAGTGAATCGCTTGGACGGCGGCATGACAGCTTGAATTTCAATCCTCGGTGTAGTTACGAGGGTAAAAATAAGGATTTGAAGAACCTCTGAGACTTGCAAAACCGATGGGCTAAAAGTAATTAAATAAATAATTAAGAACAGAAAGAAAAAAAGCATGTCAAATTATTTTGATGTCGGTTTTACTCCAAAGATATTTCGTCCGAGCCTTGGTGTCTCATTACTTTTTATATCGTTTATGCAGTTATTATTTGTAATGCGGCTCCCTTTCAATTTTGGGGTCGAGTCTCTTAATGAAGCCGTGTTTCCTGTTGTATCATCTATCTAATTAACAAAAGTTAATAAGCAGCAAGCGGAGTGAAATAAATCAGGGAGGGAGTGTGTGTTCCCTCTTCAATAAGAAGTTATTTATCCGCCTGTTTTGCCTGTACGCTCTAAGAGAGACAGCGACCAGGTGAGGCACGAAAGTGAAGATGAGAAAAGCACTGAGACGTGTGTCAGGAGCAGGAAGTGCACCGTTACCGTAATCTAAACACGGCTGTCCCCTTCACCGTCTGTTAGCTCCATCCTTATTTTCTTTCTTTCTTTCTTTCTTTCTTTCTTTCTTTCTTTCTTTCTTTCTTTCTTTCTTTCTTTCTTTCTTTCTACGCAGATGGTGTGCATTAATAAAACATACAAGCTCAAAGAAGAAAATAAATAAATCAGAAAGCATGTAACTGATAAGGTGAAAGTAACGATAACGCTAAACATTGTCGCTAAATGGTTAATTTTGTTTTTTATTATTCATTCATTCATTCATTCATTCATTCATTCATTCATTCAAATCTACCAGCTTCAAATGCAATTTAGGTCAATTTTTTTACTTTATTAACTGAAATATTTTGGCAATAATCTCATAATGTTTTCCCTTTATATTGATAATACAACTTTTGAAGCAATTTTACAAAATGGAATTTATTCTTTATAAATTGCAACATCTTTCTTGATTTTTTTTTTATTATTTTTTT
This sequence comes from Tachysurus fulvidraco, assembly GCF_022655615.1. Lineage (NCBI taxonomy): Eukaryota > Metazoa > Chordata > Actinopteri > Siluriformes > Bagridae > Tachysurus > Tachysurus fulvidraco. Next base: position 23,727,303 of record NC_062524.1, read on the forward strand.
TTTTACTTCATTCCCATACAATTATGACTTGTTTTGAATTAAATATTTGGACTTTATTCATCTCATCATAGTTGCAGTTTATTCTTCAAATTATTTCAGTCAAATTATTGTGACTTTATTCCCGATATATTGCGATTTTTTTTCACAAATTATTAGTTAAAATAATCATTGAAATTATTCATAATATTTGTCATTTGTAAGCACTGGCTCTAAGGTTTTCTTATGTTTTAGTTTAGTTTTTAGTCTTACAAATTTGCCCCTTCATCAGATTACGGCAGGAGTCCACTCATTTCCTATTTACTGTTTGTACTGGGTTTATCTTTTGGCAACTTGGATACTCTGTGTGTGTGTGTGTGTGTGTGTGTGTGTGTGTGTGTGTGTGTGTGTGTGTGTGTGTGTGTGTGTGTGTGTGTGTGTGTGTGTGAGTGAGTGAGTGCATGTGTTACCTGCACCTTTCTCTCCTCCATCCCCGTCCCTTTCTCTGCTTCAACGAGGGAAAGAAACAAAGGGTCGTGCAGAAAGATTGTGCCTTCTAAGATGAACGAGGGGAGAGAATGGAAAGAGCAGCGAGTGTGTGCGAGTGCGAGAGGACAACAACAGGATGTGTGTAGTTTCAGAGAATTAATCAGAAGGCAACAAAGCGCACAACCAGTTTCTGCCGAGAGAATCAATCCATTTAAAAGAGCTCATCTCTCACTCACTCACACACACACACACACACACACACACACACACACACACACACACACACACACACACACACACACACAGTGTTCTAAAGGAGAGGGCTATTCACTGTGTCTCGAGCTGCTCCTGGTTAATTATCTCACAGCAGCAGCAGCAGCCTCCCTTGGACAAACGAGACTATTTTTTGGCCTCAGCTCCACGGAGATTTATAGCTCTCTTTCTGTGTTGAAAAAGTAAAAAAAAAAAAAAAAGACTTCCTATTTTATAGTACTTATTTATTATTTAACGATTTTAAATAAAAATACCTACAGTATTTACCCTATTATAATATTTTGCTGCTTGAAGGTGTTTTTTTTTTTTTCTTCCCTTACTTTGTACTCTGAAAGAGCATCAAGGTCAGAGGTCATTTTTAAGCAGCAACGAATCATTTGGATGGAGGGCGGAGTGGAGAGAAATGTCGCGCCACTCAGCCGTTACAGAAGCAAGAGGTCATGGTACCGTGGTGTTTAGCGATCGCTGCAGTGACGGACGGCTGACCCATCCGCAGCCATGTGACTTCAGAGCCACGACAGCGCTCTAACAAACCGCAAACCGACTGCCACACAGAGATTTTGTAGCTTTTACTCAGCCAACAGTTATCACCATCTGACTGGGAGAGATTTCGATTGGTGCTGATGAGGACCGGGATTCTCTTTTCAGCCAAGTGATTCACTGTCAGAACAAAAAAATGAGACCAACCGATACAGCAGAGCAAATTCAAATTATGATTCACGCTGGCATGAAAACGGTACATAGGATTATTTATTTGGCAAAGACTCAGCATGTGTGTGACGGTCTGTGAAAACCTTTCGGATGTTGTTGTGGCTAAATTCTGAAAAGATGAAAAATTTGCTTACAAATATGTTTTTTTTTTTTCTTGTACGATCTTTCAGCTTTTATAAAGTCTGAGTATATTTCAGCAAAATGACATTGAAATGTTTTTAAGAAGTTTCAACCTTGTCTAGGACAAGGCAAAAATTGAATTGAAGGTTTGTTCTCACCATTTACTTTGAGGATAAAAGCCTTTGTGTGACGTGACTAAAAACTAATTGTTGTGCGGACTGTTTTTTGCAACTTTTCTGAGAAAAAATTGCCACAGAAAAACTTCAATTCTTAAAGCTCTGAGCGTCTACTTTCAGATGAGCCATTAACCAGCAATGTGGAGTGTGTCATGACAGACGTTCAGCACTAAATATTAGCACAACAAAATGAGCACAAATTCTTTATTTTTTTATGTATTTTTTTTCTTTTTTCTGGTAAAAAAAGTTAGTTCTTGGGTCACACTGAAATGCACAGTTCACAGTTTCCCAGAGGTTCATTTTATAACGTTCCTGATAATTTGCCGATCACTTAGCAGTAAATTCTTCAAATCAGTGGATCCACATATCTGGACTTGATAACCTCTGATTTAAAGTGCAGGTTTTGTCTTTAATCTGCACCCCAGTGACCCAGCTGTAGTACAGTTTAGCACAGTACATTACTCTGGAAAGAATATTTGGTCGATTGCTCTGGATATAATGATTTAAGATAATGCATTGAGTGTGAAGGGAAATGTGAGGGAAGATAGACGAAACATCGCACTTCTTCCACTGAATGTTATGTCTGTTTTTATTCAACCTGAGTAAAAAATAAGGTTGTTTGTTTTGTTTTTTCTCACAGCTGTAGTCCTGGAACCTTTCTTTTGTGTTTGTTTCTGTCTGTGAGCGAGTGTATTGATGTTATCAGTGTTATGGATTTTGTCAAAAGGTCTGGATAAAAGGGGTTCAGTTACCTCTAAACAACAACACACTGTTTATGCAACATCACTTTATTTCGCTTATCCTTATTTACCGTCATCTTAAAGACAGGCGCTTTGAGTTGGTCACCTGAAGGCAAGAGAAGCATGACGCTCAAGCTGACAGAAGGAGATAAACAAAGCAACGAAAAGACATTTAAGACCTTTAAAGACATTTACGGCCATTTTTTGTGAGCCGTAAATAGAACGATAGCGAGGACAGTCAAACCTTCTCAGTAGAAGCTCAATATCACAACAAACAGGAGAAAGAAACATAATAATACTTGATTTTATCTTAGAACTTGGATTGATTGTGCAGCAGGTAGTGTTGCATCCTTATAATCCTTTTTCACCACCTCCAGGGTCTGTAGCTGCATTCAAGCGTCGTTCTTGATCTCTACTCTCCTTTGTATTACTCCCATGACCCTTTCTGCGAGAATTAAAGCTACAGTACGCTGTTTTAGCTATAGATTAATCCATTTAAAGTGTCGCGGTCAACAAAATTTTTGCGAATCAGCGACCTGTAAGAAAAACAGTCTGCCCTCTCCAACATTTCAGCCAACATTATGGGAATATTTAACCATTCTGCCTCATGCAAGTACGCTTTGACAGGGTCATTAGCGCAGTTTTAGTTTTTTTGTCGCGTACGGAGCAAAATGGTGGTGCTATTGATGCTATGGGTATAAGTCATCTGGAAGCGCCGCAGCTACGCTTAATACAACCTTTCCTTGATTATAATGTGCACTTAACAGCTTGTGGAAAGATATAAAAATCATTCACAGCACCACATTTGGATACACTTTTATGGATATGAAGCTAAAGCAGCAATTGTAATAGCTTTGACAGCATGGTATAAGTAAAGGTAATTTGTGAAATGATTTTTTAAAAAAAAGTCCTCCATATGTTAAAACCTCACATTATCAATTTTTTTTTTCAGCTATAGCTTGAAAAGCAAAAGTACTTAAGCAATTATTAGAGCTTCTAGTGATCTAGTCGATGCTTTTATACTGTAATATGCAGTCGGTCTGAATCAAACCCTGGTGTGTTTTCATAGTGTTTGTGAACATTGTGTTCACAGTTTGGTCTGAAAATGAAGGTGAACTTGGCCCTGATTGAGTCAACTGCAGGATGTGAATCAAACTTGCCACATTGTGGACTGTGTTGACGGTCTGCTATAGATTGTCTCTAAACTGAGCAATATAAAGTTTAAAAAAAAAAAAGTTTTAATAAAAAAGACATTTGTTGCTTTTCCCAGTTTGTTTACTCACTAATTCTCACCCACCAGTCATTTTCTCCCCATCATACAACGCCTATCATCCGGGGAGGGTGTCGCGTTACCTCAGAGAAACGTGAAGCCAGCCAACATTAACTTTTCAAATTGCTCTTCATGCTGTGTCACAGGGTAGTATAATACAATGAGAGAAAAGTGCAATCTACAAATCCCGCTTCTTCTGTACAAACAGACTCAAGATGCTCACGTTTGGCTAGTGTTCCTGTGATTGAATCATCTTTTCCAAGGTCTTTAACAGTTATTTCCTTGACTTTAGATGGTTAGGTTTTACCACTTGTCCTGATTTCTGGATGCTCCTGTCTGCTTGTTTGCTCTCCATTCTCAGACTTTTACCAAGATACTCAGATTTGCACTTTATAATTAAAACAATTAAGTTTAATAATTAAGTTTACACACTTGCGTCCCAGCATTTGTACGCTCCATTTGCATAAATCCAGTACTCCTCAGTACATAACCTAATGACATGTCCTCCAATCACCTATTCATCATTACTCCATTTAAATAATGATTTATATCCAGGATAAATCCTGTCTAGTTTATTCGTATCTGCTGACCGTCTGACCCCCAGCCTGTCTCTTGTTTCTCAGCATCACCTAGCTCTTTTGTTTGGTTTGGGTTCGATAAAAACAGAAAAATGCAATAGCGACCATCGGTCCACTTCAAGACACTTAATAAGGATTACATTTATAATATAGAAGGCCAAAGTATACGATTTAGGACACAGCTTGGAACATTTGGAAGGAAGGGAGATCACAGCCTGTCTGATTTCAGGCTTATACACAAATCAAAGTGATGCTCATCAAAGCATATTGAGACTATGCATGAGAATGTGTACCTACTGAGAGTCATGTGCTGTGAACACTCTGCAACAGAATTAAGAGATCCACTTATATTGCACTCCTGTTGGTGTCAAAATTAAAACTCGCTTGATTTCAGTTTGCAGTTTTCCCCCAATGATGAATAAATACTGTCAAAGTGGATTATAGAAAGACTGAATTCATGTAGTAATGTATTACTTAATGTGTTAGTACATACTTAAAAAAGGTGGGTGTTGGTAAATCTTTATTTACAAATGTGCAAGTCAAGGCAAAGTCTCAAGACCTGGTCTATGTCTGTTAGTTGGATTGTGCCAGGTATAGCACATATGATGGGTATTTATTTGAGGGAGAATGGCATAAAAAGTGGGTCAGCAAAGAACAAATTGAAGGAGCACAAAGGGCAGATTATACAATGCATTCCCTGCAATGTTTTTTGGCTCAATAGTGGTAGCTAGTTTTGCTTTTCACTGTACCCAATGAAACTGCAATTTTGCTAGCTGTGATTTATTTTATTTTTTTTCCCCACCCATTTTATTTTTTATTTTTTTTGTGGTTGTTCATTTGCTTGATAATTATTTATGCATGTCAAAGTGTATAACACAAGAACTACATCTGTTAATACTGTAAAACTGAAAATTGGGTAACTGTCATTACAGAACATACAGTAAGTCAATCGCGCATAGACTAATTTGTTTCGCATCTAAAAAATATTTAATACAATAAAAGATAAGTTAAGTCTCTGGAAACGGAGCTGACCACAATAAAAAAAAAACATATGGTTTGGTTTCCAACTCATAAAATTAGCATCTAATCAGTGTTGATTAGAGTGGTGGCTTAGTGGTTGGCATGTTTGCCTCACACCTCCAGGGTTGGGGTTCGATTCCCGCCTCTGCCTTGTGTGTGTGGAGTTTGCATGTTCTCCCCGTGCCTCTGGGGTTTCCTCCGGGTACTTTGGTTTCCTCCCCCGGTCCAAAGACATGCATGGTAGGTCCAGGGTGTATCCTGCCTTGATGCCCGATGACACCTGAGATAGGCACAGGCTCCCCATGACCCAAGGTAGTACGGATAAGCGGTAAAAAATTAATGAATATTAGAATTTCCATAAATTTCTTGAGCTAATGTCAAGCTTTTTGAAAGCTCTGAGGTCAACTGTTTGCAAAGACTGTTTTAGTAGCTGGTCCAGGGAATCGCTTTCACAAGTGAGCAAATAGGCTTAGTAAGTAAAGCACTTCTTTACAATGCACTTTGAGTGCATCTACTGGCCTCATCGAGTTGCATTTTGTGTAGATGTACGTACATCTTACTCTAAGCATAACAAAAGCGATCAGCTTGAGTAGATTACAGCAGTCAATAAACGAAATGACCGTGTGAGCGATAGAACTGGATTAACAAAGTGAATGAGTGCTTCGGTAAACAAATTAACTGTGTACTGCACAAGGAAACGAGCAAGTTAATAGGCCAGAGAACAAAGCAGTCATCAGGTGAGTGCAAGGGGAGAAAAGATGGATGAGTCAATAATTAATCCAAACGACGGAAGCAGGGTTCAGTTGCAATCTCTCCGTATAGGAAATTAAATCGTTCTCCGGAAATAATGAAATAAAGGAAAGCATAAGTGCAGACTACCAGGTCAAGTGCAGCAATCACCGTTCCTTTTGGTTCCTCCTCACTCTTGATCAAAACAAGACCGACTCTACTGAATAATCAGATTCTGTGCATGCAAATGCTAGGACTCTTAAGTTGTTTCATTAAAACCAAAACTCCACCGTGACACCACATTTCGGATATGACCGTGAAAATTGAACAGTTGCTGCATCTAAATAGAGATTCTAGTCGCATTCAGAGTAGAGTCTCTGGTCTTTAACTGTTCTATTTATGCTCAAACTTTTTTCTTCCAAAAAAAAAAATAAAAAAATCAATGTTATTATTTATAGGGAGTATCATGAACTATGGGCATGATATTAAACATAACATTTAAAGCATAAAAATGTACAGGATTTCCAAGGATCTTGACCATCAACACAATAAAATGCATTTTCTGGATATTATTTCTCTATATTTTTAACAGGCTTTATTCCACTAAGCTATATATATAGTTCTCTATTGTTTAAAATGGACTATCGTTGAGTTCGAAGGTTTTTCATTTCTCAAAATAAGCTTTAAGAAAAACTCCTTTCTAAACACCACTGCTTATAAAATTGCCAACATACTCAAGCATTAACGAAGGGGAACATCTTCGGCTGGACACGTTTATTGTGGTTCAAAGATAATTATCTTAATTGCTGATCATTTCAATCAGGACACATCTGCCTGCTTCCCACAGCATGTTCTGCGAGACGCAAAAAAAATGCTCGCAATCTGTCCATGTCAGAAGCCAAATGAGTAACAATAACCCACACATTAGCTGCAGAATTAACATTAGCTTCCTAATGAATGTACCTTATCCATCATGTGAGAATGAAAAAAAAAGCAACACCTTTCAGAAAATGAAAAATTTCACGTCATCTGTAACCAGACATAACTTGCATTTTAAGGATGTTATGAAAATAGATGTATTCCCTACAAGCTAGATTCGGAATAGCACTGCAAAAGTTCAAATTCGAGTCTGTAAGGTTTCAGTCCAAGTCAAGTTGCCAGACAGTCAAGCTTAAATTCAAGTCGTGTTACCAGTCAATCAAAAGTTCACATCCCTGTCGGGTAACGCGTGGGTCAAGTGAATCAAGCTGTGAGTCAAGGAAGTCCAGATTTGAATCAATTCACGAATCAGTCAAGTTCAAATACAAGTTTTGTCAGCGGATGTGTGCCTGAAGTATGAGTCACAAACTTGAGGTAATTTGTTATGACATATATTATTAATAGATTAAATCACTTGGCAGTTTCTGATGTTTTCATAGGGCTTCTGATATGTCTACTTGAGAGTGTGCTATACTTTACCTGTGTGAAAATGACATCTGTGAAAACCTGTGAATTTCCTTTGGTGATATTATTCTTAAAGACAAATAAAGCATGGACGGTATATAGGTCTGCCTGCACTTTATCCAAATCCATGGCTGGTGCTTTGGAATTTTATGGATGGCATGCTTTATATTGACTAATGGTGCTTGGTACATTATTTACTGTAATTTTTTTTTTACTGTTGCTGCGTGCTATTCACGTTCATTTGTTCTTCTCTTGCAGGAGCCTCGAGGTCAGGATGATGCAAGAACAAGGATCTTCGGTGGTTTAATTCCTCTGGGAGGAAAAGACGGATTAGGGAGAAGTAGAGCAAGGTGACAGAGGACCATGCACACTTTCTCTTGTCCACTGGATGCGAGATAGCTGCGATGCCCTTTGCTATGTAAAAGAATATACTAATTTATCTCCTACTCGAGCCCTTCCTTTCATATTGAGGAATACTGTGTGTCTCAGCTGTATTCACAGACCAAAAGTTTGAGATCCGTTTTATGAACTCCGTTGCTGTCTGAAGGGTGCCCACTGATGGAGAAAAGAAGGAGAGATTTTGGAGAAAAGAGATTCCTATCCACAGAGTGAGAAAGAAACCGAGAAGTATCTGCTGAAGAGGCAGAACGGGGAATACGGCCCTTGGAGAGTTTGAGCACTCTACCCTACAGTCAGTTACATAATCTCCCACTGGAGAAAGAACATAAAGTGAACACAGGAAGTGTTTTGACAGCTATCCTACCCGATATTAACCTTTGTTTATAAGTCGATCTGTCTATTTTATCAGGATTTATTCTCTTAGTTTGTGGTAGAATGACGAGAGAAACCAGGTCTTCATGGTGGCCCCTGTGGCTCTTAGTCTTAATGGGTTACTTTGTAACTGCAGAGGCCTTGGAGTTTGGTGGAGCACCGGGTCAGTGGGCTCGCTATGCCCGCTGGGAAGCAGGCTCGATCGGAGAGCTAAGCTTCAGCCTGAAGACCAATGTGAGCAAGGCTCTCGTACTCTACCTAGACGATGGAGGCAATTGTGACTTTTTGGAGCTCCTGATCGCAGAGGGACACCTGAAGCTGCGTTTTGCTATCCACTGCGCCGAGCCGGCTACCATACACATGGAGACTCGTGTCAGTGATGACCGCTGGCACATGGTCCTTCTCACACGCAACTATCGCGAGACCATGCTGATGGTGGATGGTGAGACCAAAGTGGCAGAGGTCCGCTCTAAGCGCAGGGAGATGGCTGTTGTCAGCGACCTATTTGTGGGAGGTATTCCACCGGACGTTCGCCTGTCTGCCCTCACCTCCAGCACGGTGAAGTATGAGCCTCCGTTTCTGGGTCTTATTTCCAACCTGAAGGTTGGCGAGATGCCTCCTACTCTGCTCAACAGCCAAGGAATTCAGAGCGACCTGGAGTACTTGTGTACCAAGCAGAACCCGTGTCTCAATGGAGGATTCTGTGTTGTCCAGTTTGGAGAGGTGCATTGTGATTGTTCTCACACACGCTTCAGGGGGAAATACTGCAAGGAAGGTAAGAGAAAGAATCTTGTATGTTTGTTTATAAATCATCAAGCAAGGGATTGATTGATTTTGGAGTGTACAGTACCAGACTACGGTCAGTGTAAGGTAGCACAACAAATGTGAAGAAATTTTATAGTAAAGCATGGCACTGTGGTTCAGCCTTGCCTCGCCGTTCCAGGGTTGCCAGGTTGACCGTGAGCATGCGTCGCTGCCAATGTAGAGTTTTGCACGTTATACACATGTCCAAGGTCTGTGATTTTCTTCAACCTATCATAGAACATACTGTTTGGTGTACAATCATGAACAATTGACATGAAATAGCTTGACTCCTCTGTGTCATCCAGGGTGTAATCTGCACTCAAACCCAATGTGTCCTTAAATGGCTCCTAGATCCATTGCGAAACTGTCCAGGAGTCAAGCAGTAACAATAAATACTTTGAATGCTTTGGTCAAAATGCTGCTTGGGTACATTTACAGTCCATTTGTTTGCCTTTTCTTACAAATACTCTGGTCTGGTAATGATCTTACTTGCACAAAAAGATGCCAATGCATTTTTTTTTTAATATGGCTCTTTTCATTAGAACCCCTTTTTTGGAAGGGACCTTAAATATAATCATCTATGCAGAAAACAAATTTGATTTTCTCAAACTATAGACTACAGAATGTTTCTTCCCAGATCATAGCATAGTTTGCACTAAAGCGTATGACATATTTAACAAATAAAGACACAACATTTCAAATTTAACGGCGGTCAGGAGCAGGGTTTTGTTGGCTTTTCTGTGTGCAGGTTCAGCATTTTCTCCCCGTCTGGCCTGCTTGCACACTTCTAAACCGCAGGCGCCATTTCAAGATGGATGAAATCAGGGCTGAAATTTTACTTTGCCTTTACCTAAAACAAATTTCTTCCAATTCCCATCCAATCATTCTTTCCCTTCCAACCTTAGAATGCAATTCAGTTTCCCTGCTGTGGATCCCTGACCCCAATGTTTGGCTTGTTTTCTCTCTTTCACCATCAATTTTTTTGATATTTATGTCTTTTTCTTCACTCTCACTTGCCTTAGAAATCCCCTTCATACTGTAACTCACTTCCGTGACATCTGCCTTGTTGTATCTTCTTTTATGCCTGTCTTTTCTAGCTTTTATTTTTGTTCATCATTCTCTCTTATGGCTACGTTGCTATACTACTTCATGATGCTCCTCTACCTCCAAATCGTTCTCTTTTTTTCCCCCCGCTTATTCTTTACCTTCCTTGCCATTTATCATCTTACTCTGCTATTGTCTATCCTAAGGTGGAAGGTCCATTATTCTTGCTGCTGAACATACTTTATTTGTCCGTTTTTCACCCATTTCTCTCTCTTTCTTTCTCTCTCGCTCTTTCTCTCTCCTTCTTAATATTATTACATGTCTTTGTTTCTTTTAAAGGATTTTAAAGGTATGGTTCTTTTTTGTTTTTTAAGTCCATTACAAGATATCAGACAGCAAGTTGCAGCACCGCAACTCCTCATTGGAGCTGCTGGTGGCTGATGGAGGTGTTGGGATCATTTCACCCTCCTCTCGCACATGTTTATTCACCCTTTTCTCCTTTAATGTGTCTCATTTTCACCTCTCTCGCTGCATTGTTCTCCGTCTCACCACATCTATTTCCTCTCACCCCCTACCTCAAACACCCCACCACACACACACACATGCACACCATCTTTGTATTGCAGTATGAAGTACATCCTGGTGATACAGTCTAGCTGTTGGCATAAGCACGGTACAGAACACCCATGTGCACGCACTTTGACTGCTAGGAAATATTTTTTTCTTTTAAAAATAAAGGAAAAGATAATAAAAGGGAGGAGGTGAGAGCGGGGGGATGTGGTAGCCTAGTGGTTAAGGTGTTGGGCTACCTTTCGGAAGGTTGTGAGTTCGATTCCTACGTCCACCAAGCTGCCACTGCTGGGGCCCATGAGCAGGGCCCTTAACCCTCAATTGCCCTTAATCCTTAGTTTATAAAAAAAAAAAAAAGGTGGGTGTCTGCTAAATGATGTAAATGAGAGAGTAAGACAGAATTCTTAATTGGTTTCATTGTTGTTTTTTATTTATTTCTACATTGCTGAGTCATATAAATGCATCAAATTACAGGTAAGTATTCCACTCGGTAATAAATCCTTCTGTACAGGAAACATGAGATGGGATTTTATTTAGGTTAGTACACGAGTGCATATACACTTACCTGCCACTTTAATAGGTACGCCTATTCATCTGAGCATGCCTGCAAATACAATCATCCGAAGATTTACAGTATGCAACGTTCAATAGATAAAATAATGCAAAGGAGGGAAAAATCTGATGCCCGTGACATTAATCATGGTGTGTTCGTCATGATCAAAATCAAATGACCACTTCTAAGGAAAAAACATGCTATTTGTGGCATGATTGCCATGGCAACCCAAACTCAAATAACCACTCTTTGCTACCGGGATGAGCAGAAAAGCATCTCAGCATGCCAACAATGCATTAAAGACCTTAGGCTACATGAACACTGGGACACTTGCAAAAAAAGACCCCTTTTTGAGATGTTTTAAGATGACCGAGTGAAAGCAGTAACTGTATGGTGTATGAAACAAACCGAGTGTCAGTAGCAAGTCCACAGGGTCGCAAGACATGCCTGAATGCACCCACAGACAGTGACGTATAGTAGTACATAATTCATCTTTTTAATCAGAAAAATCAACACATTCCTATATTTAAGAAAAAAAAAGTCCTGTTGTCTCTGGCTTTAAAAAATGCCAACACAAAAAAACTGATCGTGAGCGTGGGTAGACCCAGTGACACAAATTCGAAATGTTCTTGGAAAAGACACAGAGTGGGAGATGAAAGAGAGAGGATGTGAATGAGAAATGAAGTATTCACTCCTACCTTCATCATCACTTCTCTCTCTCTCTCTCTCTCTCTCTCTCTCTCTCTCTCTCTCTCTCTCTCTCTCTCTGTCCACCATCCATTTTCCTGTAATTGCACGCTATGTCCTCACCACTCGCTTCCTCTCATTATGCCGCTCATGAACCAATCGCTCCCTCCTCCTTGCCGCACATGAGTGTAATTAAAACGAATGCCTAATCACCTGCATGGGCCATTGTTTTAATAATTGATCGCGACCCCGGTTTGTTTACGCACATGACCCTCCATCGCTATAATATAGTGTACCA
>NC_062524.1:23744554-23814554 GCF_022655615.1 Tachysurus fulvidraco
CTTTTAGCTCTGAAATGTTCAGGCCCGAAATCTCTTTCGCTTTGTTTAGTAACAGAATGTATCGATTGGGATTATGTCCATTACACTACGACACACAGATATCCAGCAGCTTATCGAAAGTGTGACAGCTTGCAAGGTTTTATTTCTTTTTTATAGAAACTGGCTCCTTACCACTAGTCAGTGTAATGCAACAACTACATTATCTTTTCCAAATCGTATTGCCATCCTGCCTCATCCTGTACATTCTGTTCCATCTTTTCTACCAATTCTAAATGTATGTAACTGTAAAGTCGATGCTTAAGCAAGTTTACTTCCTTTTATGTATATTATTTCTACATGCACTGTATATTTCTTGGGTACATATAGTTTTTTAGATATATGACTCAATACTGTCTACATACAAGTGGCACATATTCCTATTTTGCACATATTATTCTTATAACATATACATAACACCTGCCATAAACCTGTGTGCATATATTTATACTTTGCACATTTTGGTACTATTTGCATCCCCCTGGTAGCTAAATGACATTTTGTTGTACCTGTACCTGTACCATGCAATATCTATCTATCTATCTATCTATCTATCTATCTATCTATCTATCTATCTATCTATCTATCTATCTATCTATCTATCTATCTATCAATTTGGTGTCTGTAAAATGAAAGTGGGCGTGGCTTAAACCAGACATTCTTTGTTAGTTGAATACATATTTTATCTAGCGAGATAAGCCACGCCTCCCACAATCTAGTTCTTTATGCCAAAATATATGCAAACTAGTAGTATATTTGAAAGCACCACAAACCATTATCAGCTAGTTACTGACGAAGGAAAGAAGGATAAAGGAAAAAAAAGGCTCTTCGTATGTTGTTGTCAGGCCACGTCATCATTGTCTTTTATATTTAAGTGAGCCGCGTTGCCGACGACAGCGCGGAATCATTAGTTACATTTACCCTCCGTTATGTTTAGTCATTGTTAAGTGTCGTCATCTGTATCGCTTTAGTTATCGTCTTTTTCTGCCTTTGTCTTCATTATTTATTAAACCCCTTTCATTTGAAGCTACCCTGCATACGGGTCTGTCTCCTTCCATCCTGGTTGTGACAGTTGTTCTCCTCTGGCAGCAATAAATTAATAAAAACCATTAACCTTCTGCTTAAACAACTTTCATGGGATCCCAGTCCTGTATGATTAAAAAAAAATAAAATAAAATCTATATATATATTATCTTTCTTAAATCTTTCTCTATATATACAATATTTTATATCCCTATAACACATGTGTCCAAACCAGTAATGCTTCTATATGTTCAGTTTCTTCTCGTGTGTGTGTGTGTGTGTGTGTGTGTGTGTGTGTGTGTGTGTGTGTGTGTGTGTGTGTGTGTGTGTGTGTGTGTGTTTCATGGTTAGAACAACAGACCCAGTGTGTGTATTAGTCAGTTCGTAAGTAACAAAGTGACTCTCCCTCACCAGTTTTCTAAATTTTATAAACATAGATTTTCCTGGCTTGCGCTGAAAGAATAATTCAATTTAAGTTGATTTTTCTTTTCTCTCTCTCCGATATTTCTCTACAAAATTTGACACGGGTATTAATTAAACAACACAAAACAGTCTAGAGTGGAAAAAAAAAAAAAACATGAACATTTCTTTTTCTCAGCAGAAGCAACAGATGGTGTGGCAAACAATTTAATGCAAAGAGAGAAAGAGGGAGAAAGAGAGAGCACATTTCTCACACTACCTCTGACCTCGCTTTTGTCTGAAGACATGTTTCGTGCTGTTCTCTTTGGTGCTCAATGAGAGCATGACGATTTGAACGAATCTGACTGAGACTACTGGAGATTACCCACCAGTGTTAGATTAGTGAACAGATCTATATACAAATAACACTTAGAATAGAAGCCTTTATTATCACCACATATACATTACAGCACAGTGGCATTCTTTTCTTCACATACATAACTGAGGAGGTTGGGGTCATAGTGCAGGGACAGATATGATACAGCACCCGTGGAGCAAGGAGGGTTGAGGCTTGAACCCCGATCTCGGATCAACAACCCAGAGCCTTAAGCAGTTGAGCCACCACTTTACTAACTCATGATGGATCTCAAGATGTTTTCATTTGTTGCATCAAGCATTTTTATTTTAGTTTTCTGAATGTTTTGTACTAATTGGACATTTTGAGACAAAAATGAAAAAAAAATAAATAAATTTACAGACTTAACGTGATAAAGGAAATATCTTTGGACCCAAACTCTCTCTCTTTCTCTCTCTCTCTCTCTCTCTCTCTCGATGGATGGATAGATATTTTGTCATTGAAGTGTGGACTCTTTGACAGCAACAAGGACATTCAAGCCTAACACTCATGAAAAGAATTTCAATTAGGAAGTTAAAGCTGAAAGAATTAAGAAAAAAAGACTACAATGTAAACCTACATACAAAATGATTATATGCATTTATTATACTATGTGTCATATGCCTCGATTAGCTTTGTGCTATGTGCAATATTTGAATAAAGTGACCGTGAACTGTAGCGTATTTAAAGTCTACTGTGTATAGATTTATACGTTTCTCTACTATATTCGATCAGTTTGTATACGGTTAAAAATACCAGTATGTTATAGTATAGAATATAAAATAGTACTGTATATTACATACAGGTTTTAGATCAGCTAGAACAGAACTCATAGATAGATACAACCAGGAATCAGAGGCGGTCATGAGCACGGATTCACCCAAATTGGGCAAAAAGCCCACCAAGTTATTCTTTTCTATATGTGAACAGTCTGGGTTGAGTGAATCTGTGCCCATGATTGCTTCAGAATTCCTTAGAATCCTTGCCCAAAGCAGTTGAATTCTGGGTTGTATAGTTGATCTTTGGCATAACTTTTATATATGTGCACTCGGTGCCCCTCCTCAGTGCCCACCCCATCCTCCCACTTCTCTTCAGTTTCATGGTTTTGTGCATCTCTGTGGCGTAAAACTGATATTGCGAGCTGTCGTCATGCATCAGTCAGCCCCCGAGGCTCAGGCGAGACAACTTGTTTGTGCGCCGTGCCGAAAAATCGGCTGTCGGCGAACGGAGGTATGAGCGAATGAATGCTGAGAGGAGCTACTAGAGCATGGGAGAGTGATATCCATCCTGCTGCTGCTGAGAAAAAGACAAAAACAGAAGAAACCAAACTTGGCTAACTGCTGCAGGAAAAAAAAAAGAAAGAAAGAAAGAAAAAAAAAAACGTTTGAGATGACTGAGATGCTTCACTAGGAGCTTGTTTTTTTCCATGTCGGAAAAGTCGTGACTGAGATGCTGAGACACCGAGACTGAGGAAGGCGTTTCACCAGACCTCCCACAGTTCTCACACATGCATCCAAGAAGAGATAAAGAGGGAGAAAGGGAGCGTGTAATGTATCGTCCGTGTCAGAAAACAGATGTTGGGCTGGTTGGTGTTGTCTTTATCAGGTCCCCGTCGTTCCCTGAGCCATTTTCACTAATGACTAAAGCTAACTCACCAAGGAGGCAGCAGTTTTAGCACCTGCCCCCAAAACCAGGAAGTCGTGTTTACTTCCTATTTATTAATCGCACCAGATTTAGTAACACCATTTTTGTGTTTCATCTCACTATCTCACTATCTTTTTTCTACCTTCATTTTAACGTCCTTAACGTTGATCTTCCATGGCATAGCATTAGCATCTGTCCTGTCCTATTGTCGCATAATAAATGGGTTGAGACACACTAGGCAGGTCATGGCTTGTCTTTTAGTTTTTAATATCCATTCTGTTTTATTAGTCGGACGTCTCTCTGTTGCTGACATGCTCTAGTCAACTTTTCTTCTTATTTAAATATAAATAGCCTCAACAATAATGGCTGTATTGTATGTAGAATCGGTTCGGATGGCCAAAATGGAGATCCATGGAGATAAGAGTTTATAGCTGCTAGAGCAATCATGATAACAAGAAAGAATAAAACACTACAGGATGCTTAGATCGAGGTAAACAGTGAAACCGACGGTAACTTTGGATCACACCACTTCATGTTTTTCATAATACAGGTTATAAGGAAGGAATAGATGTTATGACACCTTAATGGCTTTGCGTTTTAAACTGTCACAGCATCATACTATAACACTCTAAAGTACAAGAGGTACAGTAAGTGCTATTACAACGTATATGACAGCCTTATGTCACATCTAGTTCACTCGACTTTCAACGTCAATCAATCAATCAATCAATCAATCAATCAATCAATCAATCAATCAATCAATCAATCAATCAAATTTAATTTATAAAGTGACGTGACATACGGCTAAGTATGGTGACCCGTTCTCAGAATTTGTTCTCTGCATTTAACCCATCCAAAGTGCACACACACAGCAGTGAACACACACACACCGTGAACACACCCCCGGAGCAGTGGGCAGCCATTTTTATGCTGCGGCGCCTGGGGAGCAGTTGGGGGGTTTGGTGCCTTGCTCAAGGGCACCTCAGTTGTGGCCGGCCCAAGACTCGAACCCACAACCTTTGGGTTACGAATCAGACCCTCTAACCATACGGCCATGACTGCCCCAAATACATATTAGCGACGAGGATATATAGAGCACCTTACAACAGCCAAAAGGAGCACAAGGTGCTTCCCAGAAAAACAACCATAGACAATAAAATATAAGAACACAAAGAACATAAAATAGCAGTTGAATCAGGGGCTACGTGTTAAAAGCTTGCATGAACAAATGAGTTTTCAACTACGATTTAAAAACACTCAGCACAGTGATGGATCGTATGTGTGATGGAAGTGCGTTCCACAGCTCTAGTCCCTTGACAGCAAATGACCGGCCTCCAAACTTCTCATATTTGTATTTGGGAGTGACCAGAGAGGTATGTCCAGAGGAGCAGAGAGATCTGGCTGGTTGGTAGACCTTTATTGATTCAGCGAGGTAGGCCGGGCCAGACCATTGATGGCTTTGAACACAAACAGCCTTATGTCACATCTAGATTAATCTAGATTAAGTCCAGTGTAGAGAGCAATACAGTAGTCAATCCTCGAGCTGATGAAGGCATGTATAGCTTTTTCAAGGTCAGCTTGGGACAAGAATGAATGAACCTTGCTGAGTAGTCTTAGTTGGTAAAAGCTCGCCTTCACTACTGCACTAATCTGTTTATCGAAGTGATCGTCAAATACTGTACTGGTGAAATCAGGTTTTAGATCTCATGACTATGGGAATAACAATGTCTTCGTACGTGTTTGTCTCTTGTCAGGAAGAGCTTATGTGGGTCTTTTGTAGGGCTTTGAACATTATTAGTAAGTAAATATGCTTTCAGTAGTTGAGTATCATCAGTACTGTGAAAGTTGCCTAATAGTGTGATGGGTTGTGCAAAGTTGTTGACTGTTCTCTTATAACTGCAAGCTCTGTTGTGTTTTATTTCCCTTGTATTTGCCAGAAAACTCAGTAAACTCTGAACTTCACACCCCTGTAAATATACGTGCAGATATTTTATAGCACCACAATTTGACGTTCTTGCTGCATAAAAATCTCAAAAAAACCCTTTTCTTACAACAGACAAAACAACCTATTGATCTTCAACCTCGAAGCATAACTAGAAGCATGTCTACAGCAAAAAAATAATCATACATGTGAAGCAGAAGAGAAAGTGATAAAATCATCATTCTTCAATCATCCCCCCTACCCAAGCTTGCCTGTATAAGCTGGACAATGGGGTCAGCTGCCCTGTCTACAGACATCGCCACATTTTGATGAATTGCCCGAGGGAAGACTTGTCAGAGAAGCAGCAAGTAGCTTGCAGAACTAAAAAAAGTGCTGAGTGGTGGCATGTATCTACTCGGAGTCAGCAAATACAGTGTCCGTGTGGGTGTGTTCCTACATTTCTGTGTAGTCATATTCAGAGACAGTTAACTTTACATGAGGTGATGGAAAACAGAATTATTCCATCCCTGGTATGTAGGACTTGAAGATGGAGGATGTTGTTAAGCCTCTGAGCATGATCCTTAGCATGATCCTTAGCATGACCAGCTAATTACCTAACAGTAGGGTTCCATTAAATAATCACTTTTTACATTGGTACTAAGTTGAGAAGCATGAGATGGGTGTCTGCTCAGGAAGAACGTGTCCTTGGTCGTCGTCTTTTTCGGTGACTGATTTCAGTTTGCACAATTTTCGGCATTGAACTAAACAGACACCGTCATCAGCAACATTGCTTAATAGAAATGTTATCTAGTCTGAACAGCACAAGTGTGCATGTGCCTGAGTCGGGGGGGTTGTTGGATTATCTTTGGGGTTGGAGGTAATGCATTCTCAGCATGGAGAAAATGTCCAAGCATGCCACTCTCTTCCCATCATTTTGTCTCTGTCTTTGATGCCCTGAAGGACCTCATATCTGTTGTCTTATCAATGTTCTCGCTGTTTATATTCAATTTATCCTGTTAAAATGGTCTGTTGGCTCAGTCTGAACATGTTAAACAGTGATTGTTAAATGAAACAACAATATAAGAATATACATTCCAAGTTTCTTTTTATTTTTTTCCAAAACGCTATAAATCCATCCTTTATTTTAAAAATGTTTTTATTTTATTTATTTATTTATTTTTTATAAAAAGAGACATGCAACATGAAAAAAATGCAACATATGACATCAGGGAAATAAATAGCTTCCAAATGAAATAAATAGTAACATAAAATAAATAGTAAAAAATAAATATTTTCAATTTCAGGTTTCAATATACAAATAAAACAAATAATTTAAAAACAACACACACAGTTAAAAACACTCATTTTGAAGACTGCGCACAAACAAACATCTCTCGCCTCAGACATGTTGGATTGTGTCGAGTGCTCACCGAATTCTGATTGGTCGAGAGGACATATAGCGTTTAGGCAAAAAACAGGTTTGGCTCTTATCGCGGTTTGGAAAGAAACTGCATCTTGCAGTACATTTTAAACAAGGAAATATAGAGATTCACACTGAAGGCATCAAAATTATGAATTAACATGTGGAATTATATACGTACATAACAAAAAAGTGTGAAACAACTGAAAAAATATTCTAGGTTCTTCAAAGTAGCCACCTTTTGCTCTGATTACTGCTTTGCACACTCTTGGCATTCTCTTGATGAGCTTTAAGAGGTCGTCACCTGAAATGGTCTTCCAACAGTCTTGAAGGAGTTCCCAGAGATGCTTAGCACTTGTTGGCCCTTTTGCCTTCACTCTGTGGTCCAGCTCACCCCAAACCATCTCGATTTGGTTCAGGTCCGGTGACTGTGGAGGCCAGGTCATCTGGTGCAGCACCCCATCACTCTCCTTCATGGTCAAATAGCCCTTACACAGCCTGGAGGTGTGTTTGGGGTCATTGTCCTGTTGAAAAGGTGGTGTGTCCAAACTTTTAGTCTGTACTGTATATATACCATTGTGTATGTGTGTGTATGTGTATATGTATATATATATATATATAAAATTACATTTATTCGTCTTTTTGCGCAACGGCTTGTCAGCAGATATCCCCGTTGTAATGAAAAGCCATAACTGGAAAATTGAGTCTGTTTATGATTCCCGTCTTTTTAATTAAAAGTTCCAGGTGGTTTCATTAAGCCCCTTCAATGTACTACTGTTTAAACAACTCCTTTATTTATCTTCAGCAGACGTCAACGCTTGCTCTCGCTCAAGCGCTGAAGACAAATCGCAAACATTTGTTTTATATCTTCTTGAAGAGATAGTTTTGTAGGTTTTTTTCCCCCCCTAGGACGTTATGGCAGCTCACTGTGTATCTTTGCCTAAAAGCTCCAGGGTTTCAGGTTTAATCCTAAACTTAGGTCCGTGCCCAGGTTCTTCTAGTTTTTACAGTATGGGTTTCCTCTGGGGTTTTCCAGTTTCCTTCCAAAAGGATTGAATCTAGATGTGCCTAGATGTGAACGAGTGTGTGAATTAAGTATTTTTGCCCCTAAACAACCTTCAGAAATGAGGGTCTTCTTATCAGAGATGTTCCTGGAAGAACCACTTCAGAATGCAATCCAAAGAACCCATTAGACTTTCTTGACATTGTTGATATTAAAAGGTTATCTTTAAGAAAGGTCACTTTCACTAGTAATTGTTACGCATTGTTATAAAGGGTGTTTGCTATTCTTTTTTATTTTCAATTTTTACCTTGATAACTGCTTAACCACAAAGACAATACACCGCCTAAGCAGCTCACCAATGTACCCAGCAGCCCACGTTAGCTTTTCTTCCCTTTTTCTCATCGAAACCTAATAATTGCCAATTGTGCTATAATAGACGTTTTAGCTGCAGGTAATTTCATTTTTATATCCTGTCCCACGCCTCTTCCTCCATCAGTCTGAGTCTAGTCTTCTCATCTGTCTATTAAAAAGCTGTGTTATGCCAATAAAGTTTGAACTTAGCACTTGCTCCACTGCTTTTAAGGCAGGCAAATACCCGCGTGTGACTTTATTCATTGTTTAATGCTGCGAATTAATGTGTCTCTACAGGAGCATGCTGCAATGTCCCGATGAATATTAGACTTTAGGGAGGAAAACAGATGGATTTGTTCAACTGAAAGGGATAAAAAAAATGAGACAGAATCTGTTGAATTTTACATGTCGATAAACGTGTCCAACGTGTCCGTAGCGCTCAGGGTCTACATACCTGTAAGGTGTATTGTATAATGTTGTTTACGCTTCACCGGTTCCTCACTCTTTGTCCATTTGTATAACCCATTGGCTCATGTCTGAGGCTTATAGATTGCCTGGAAACTAATCTGTTGGTTTATCTTTCCATCTCAGCTTCATTTGCTCCCCCCTTAGCCTTCTGCAAGCTCTGCGTTCTTCCCCAGTGGAAGCCGTATCAGCAAATGCTGGAGGTTTATGATGCATGACTAGAGAAGCAAAACTTGCTGCAAACGAAGCAAAGAGAGCGGGCAGGAGGAACGGTGAAGAAATAGAGAGCTAGAAGGAAAGTGAAGAGGAAAGAAAGTGACATTTGTTGTCCTGAACTCGAAATCTAAATTTGCACTGCATTTCTTCTTCTGGAACAGAGATTCAAGACTTGTGTAGAGTTGAGGAGCTCAGTTTATGATGTCACACATCTGCTCATGATCCAGTATGCAAATAAGCCTGAGATGAACTAAAACTTGAAATCTTTTTACCGTAAAAACTACTAAACTATTTTGTTGTTGATATAGTAGCTAATGCTGCTGTTATTTTTGTCTATTGTTACTCAAAAAAGCAAATGGACAATAAACAAAATATATCCAACACTGTGTTTTTTTTTTCGTTATGGTTCCTACAGGGGTACATCTTTTGTACCATTTATTTATTGTACCATTTATTATGGGGTGAAGTTATTCTGTATTACCTATAAGAATATACACTTGTAGGGGGGAAGTCGTGGCCTAATGATTAGAGAATTTGACTTCATAACTCTAAGGTTGTGAGTACAAGTCTTGGGCCGGCAATACCACGACTGAGGTGCCCTTGAGCAAGGCACCGAACCACTCGTCAACTGCTCCCTGGGTGCTGCAGCCCACTGCTCCGAGTGTGTGTTGATAGTGTGTGTGTGTGTGTGTGTGTGTGTGTGTGTGTGTTAACCGCTGTGTGTGTGCACTTTGGATGGGTTAAATGTAGAGAACGAATTCTGAGTATGGGTCACTATACTTAGCGGTAGGTCACGTCACTTTGTTAGTCAGTACATAATATCTGTCAATATTAGTGACTGTGTGTGTGTCTGTGTGTGTGTGTGTGTGTGTGTGTGTGTGTGTGTGTGTGTGTGTGTGTGTGTGTGTGTGTGTGTGTTAAAGCTTAAAGCAAATAATTGGACCTCTAGAACCACTATTAATCAATTTCTGAGTAAATCATAACAATTTTGAATATAGTTTATGCACCAAAAAAATTAATGCATATTTATAATTCATATTTATATTGAATTCTCTAGACATTCTTGTGCATTACAAAAGACTTTTTTTTTTTTTTTTTTTACCTGTGGTCCAAGCTCTCAGTCGACTCCATGAGGGCCGGAGCTGTTTTAACTGATCTGGAGTCAGTATAGCGATATTACAGGGTCAAATCCCAGGGATGTAGTGGGATTTGCTCTCATCTGAGGCAGCACCGATGTCTCTGTCTCAGCAGCATTACTGCAGGGCTTTCTGACACCGTGCAAAAGAGATCCCCTGCAGTTTCGGTGTTCTAGCAGCCTGATTCAGTGAGCATTAAAATGTCTGTCGGCGAATGACAAAAACTGAGTGCCAACACAAACTCTCTCCTACTCTGTCTTGCTTTCCCTGCTGAATACAAGAGAGTGACAGTAGGGCATAAAAATAACAGGAAGAGAGGCAGAGTAGAGCTGGAAGAGCTCACAAGAATTGCATTGTTTATGAACATACGCAATTGTACACCTTTTGTAGGCTGGATAGGGGCCACCTATAAAACATGATGCTCCCACCACCATGCTTCACCGTGGACTAGTTTTCTCATGGTTGTGTGCAGAGTTGAGTTTCTGCCAGAGCCAAAAAAAGTGCATTTTTGTCTCCTCATTTCCAGCATTTGGCAGACGCCCTTATCCAGTGCGACTTACATTTTTATCTCATTTTAAACAACTGATGCTTAACGCCCAGCACTGGCAGCTTTGTGAACCAGGAAGTTGAACCTTCTGTTCGCTAGTTCCAACACCTTAACCTCTGAGCTACCACATCACCTGGATATCATAAAAAAATAGAAGATTATTTCTTCCACATGCCTTCTGGAAACATTTATTTATTTATTTGTTTGTTTGTTTGTTTGTTTGTGCGTTTGTTTGTTTGTGCGTTTGTTTGTTTGCACCCCCCACCCCACCCCTCTCTTTTGTCACAACGCAATGCAAAGTCCAGACAGTGATCATGTTCCCCACTGAGCTGTGGCTGTCTCAGATCCTCTTGTCTTGCATTGCTCTTTTTGTGGGAACATATTAATATTCTACTCACTCACTCACTCACTCACTCACTCACTCACTCACTCACTCACTCACTCACTCACTCACTCACTCACTCACTCACTCACTCACTCTCTCTCTCTCTCTCTCTCTCTCTCTCTCTCTCTCTCTCTCTCTCTCTCTCTCTCTCTCTACCGCTTATCCGAACTACCTCGGGTCACGGGGATCCTGTGCCTATCTCAGGCGTGATCAGGCATCAAGGCAGGATACACCCTGGACAGAGTGCCAACTCATCACAGGGCACACACACTGTCATTCACTCACGCAATCACACACTACGGACAATTTTCCAGAGATGCCAGTCAACCTACCAGGCATGTCTTTGGACCGGGGGAGGAAACCGGAGTACCCGGAGGAAACCCCCGAGGCACGGGGAGAACATGCAAACTCCACACACACAAGGCGGAATCGTACTCGAACCTTGGAGGTGTGAGGCGAACGTGCTAACCACTAAGCCACCGCGCCCCCCTATTAATATTCTAATAAACCTAAAAATATTTAGCAGCATTTAGATACTAGATTGTTTGAGATCTAAGACAGATACCTGGAGGACGGACGAAAAGCATCGAAACAACGATTGGACAAAGATCACCACAGCAAAAGCTATACAGGGGACTGTCTCGAACCTCTGGGTTAGGCACAAATCGAATTCGCAGATGGCTGAAGGAACCGAAAGACAAAGTAAGAGAAGCAAAGGTAAAAAAAAGGAGAGAGAGAGAGAGAGAGAGAGAGAGAGAGAGAGAGAGAGAGAGAGAGAGAACGAATGCTTGCGGAACAGATCCGTGACATTTTTAGAGGCCATGGTCTGTGGCTGATAACACATACGAAGATCACGCCATCTCCTCTCTGATAGGAGAGAGACATTTCACACAGCACTTCAGCCTTGGGGCTTCAAGCAAAGAGTAGCTCAATATAACACACTCGCAGACACGTGTGTGAAGTGTTTCAGGCTGCTGAGGTGTTTCATGCCATTCAGACTTGCGTATGGAGAATACGGATCAGGAAACGACAATGTGTATGAGAGAGAGGCAGTCAGAGAGAGAGAACGAGAGCGAGGCAGTCAAACAGAGAGAGAGAGAGAGAGAGAGAGACAGAGAGAGAGGGGGGCAGATAGAGAGAGACTCAGTCAGAAAGAGAGAACAAGAGAGAGAGACAGTCAGAGAGTGAATGAGAGAGAGGCAGTCAAAGAGAGAGGATGACAGAGAGAGAGACAGTCAGAGAGAGAGAGAGAGAGAGAGAGAGAGAGAGAGAGAGAGAGAGAGAGAGAGAGAGAATGAGAGCAATGCAGTCCAAGAGAGAGAGAGAGAATGAGAGAGAGGCAGTCAAAGAGAGAGATAGAGGATTAGAGAGAGGCAGTCAAAGAGAGAGAGAATGAGAGAGAGGCAGTCAAAGAGAGAGATAGAGGATTAGAGAGAGGCAGTCAGAGAGAGAGAATGAGAGAGAGGCAGTCAAAGAGAGAGAGAGAGGATTAGGGAGAGGCAGACAGAGAGAGAGAGAGAACAAGAGCAAGGCAGTCAGAGAGGGTCAGAGAGTGAACGAGAGAGAGAGAGAGAGAGGATGAGAGAGAGGCAGTCAGAGAGACAGAGAACATGAGCAAGGCAGTCAGAGAGAGAGAAACCATCAGAGAGAGAACGAGAGAGAGGCAGATAGAGAGAGACTCAGTCAGAGAGAGAGAATGAGAGAGTGAGAGAGAGAGAGAGAGAGAGAGAGAGAGAGAGAGAGAGAGGCAGTCAGAGAGATAGACTCAGTCAAAGAGAGACAATGAGAGGGAGACAGTCAGAGAGCGTGAAAGAGAGAAAGCGAGGCAGTCAGAGAGAGAGACGCAGTCAGAGAGATAGTCAAAGAGAGATAATGAGAGGGAGACAGTCAGAGAGCGAGAGAGAGAGAGAGAGAGAGAGAGAGAGAGAGAGAGAGAGAGAGAGAGAGAAAGCGAGGCAGTCAGAGAGAGAGACGCAGTCAGAGAGAGAGAATGTCTCTGGCACTTCTCTTTGCTTTTCTCGCTTTTCTGTTGTGCCTCCAGTTGCTCTTTTAGCATCGCTAGCATCTGCCTCATCACTTTTTTTTTACTCGAGTAAGAACTGAACAAACTCAGCTGAGTGCTCTCAGGTGTTCATGTTGTGTTTACGTGTATCTATGCTTTGTAAGGACCAAAAGATTGCTTGAGGTGATTGGACTGTTGCAGTTGTCCTCGAAATAATGAAAAAATAATAAATAAAAAATGAAGAAACTAACATTGCTTGGTGAACAAACCTGCGCTTAATTTTAACAGCACATAAGTCCATAAGAAGAAGTGGGGGAAAAGACGCATAGTAGAGGAAGTGGAGGTGTTTTATTTTGCATATTCATGCATATTCATAGATCTTTTATTTTTGATTGACGTGACAGATCTGTGATATTCCAGATTTATTTGTACTCCAGAAAATGAAACGCTTCTCAACCCAATTTATCTTTATATGTGCATAATATCTTTGAAACACACACTCGGGGCATCTTAAGCCTTGATTCTGAGCTTCCACTAAATATTAAAGTGTCTCTGTAGAGCTTAGACTGCTCTACAATATTACAGAGCTACTGCAAGCCTCGCTGCAGGTAATAATTTTACTCTTCTATCGTAGATGGTTCATTTATTTGTGACTTAACGTATAGTGCCCCATGAGGTTAGTTGTGGTAAGAACGACGACGATGATGACGGTGATATTCAACGCGTACATCAATGTATCTTGCTCGATTTTAATAACATTGTAATGGTCATATGCACTAATCATCAGAACTGGGAGTAAGTCACGCATGTGCAAGTCACAAGTGAGTCTCAAGTCATGAATGTCAAGTCAAAGTCAAGTCGAGTCTTTTTTTAATATTTGTCAAGCAAGTCTCAAGTCTCAAATGTGCGACTTAAGTCTGACTCGAGTCAAGTCGAGTCCCCAATCTCTGAATCATTTAACTCAAGTCCGAGTCAAGTCTCAAGTCACGAATGTCAAGTCAAAGTCGAGTCTTTTTTTAATATTTGTCAAGCAAGTCTCAAGTCTCAAATGTGCGACTTAAGTCTGACTCGAGTCAAGTCGAGTCCCCAATCTCTGAATCATTTAACTCAAGTCCGAGTCAAGTCTCAAGTCACGAATGTCAAGTCAAAGTCAATTCGAGTCTTTTTTTAATATTTGTCAAGCAAGTCTCAAGTCTCAAATTTGCGACTTAAGTCTGACTCGAGTCAAGTCGAGACCCCAATCTCTGAATCATTTAACTCAAGTCCGAGTCAAGTCTCAAGTCACGAATGTCAAGTCAAAGTCAATTCGAGTCTTTTTTTAATATTTGTCAAGCAAGTCTCAAGTCTCAAATTTGCGACTTAAGTCTGACTCGAGTCAAGTCATATGACTCGAGTCCCCAAACTATCCCTTCTTTCCTCTCTCACCCCAAAGGAAAATTTCTTGAAAGTGAAACTACTATGTCAGTAAAAGGAAACATAATCAGAATATGCAGTGATGAATTGGTAAAGCATGAGGTACTGCAACACACGTAGACAGAAAGGTGGAGGGAAATAAAAGTCCTGGTGCTCCGAGCAATTCACACAAATTGACTAGGTGTTTCGGTGATTGCATGGGAAGTAGAGGTCTTCTCGGGTCTAAAGAAATGTACCCGACCCGAAGTGACCCGAATCATTTTTTACCCAAACCCAACGTGCATAATTTTGTTTTTTGTTTTTTTAAGAAAGACCCGAGACAAACCCGAATAAATTTGACCCGAGTCCGACCCGACCCGTCGGCAATTTTTTTTTAACCTGACTGGACCCTACACTAAAGAAACCGCTACACTACACTAAAGTACACTAGTGCTACTCTATTCTTTTTCTACTTTTTCTTTTTTTACTTTTTTCTTAGTGGTCTACACTAAAGTAACCACTGCAGAGTGGATTCAAAATTGATTGACAGGTCTGTTTCAACGAAAATTAGCTTACCGCCAGGCACACGTCACCAGCCACATGTCACAAGCTGTCTTTGCAAAAAGAGGATAGGTTGGAAAAGGACTCGAGTCGATGCACACACGCGAGATACAGTAGTTCGGGTCTTCTCGGGTCCGCTCTGTAAAAACCCATTCATTTAAATTTACCCAAGACACGATGCCACTATTATTATACCCGACCCATGTCCGAGGCACACGTGAAACTTTTAGACCCGAACCCGCTCGGGTCTCAGGACGGACCTCGGGTTTTCGGATCTAAGTGGACCCGTGAAGACCTCTAATGGGAAGACTGGAAGCAGTGTCAATTGAATGTTTGCGTTGAGCTTGACAATTACATTTTGTTTAGAAACACTGTCTTACAAACGTATATTAAGGGAACAACATAGCATTTGCATATCTGATTCGGGATAAATGACCTCACAACACAATGCTGTAAGGACAGTACAGTCTCCTTCCTGTGAGTTTCCTCTGACAGGAAACTGCACCGGCTCAAACTACTGCTCACGCTGCATTAAAAGGTGCAATAACACACTAGAAGGATGGACTGATATCTGCCTCCTCTCTTAACAAACTCAGCTGCATTCTTTCCAAGCACATGTGACTGACTGCTCTATAGATTACCAGTTGATCACGATCATTCCTTGATCGCTATGATTGTTGGAAGACACATAAACTCTTACCCGATCACTTACTCCTATTAGTGACATCGGACGTTTGAAATGATAGAACCTGAGGGTAAGTTTTCCTGCAGCATGATGCTCCCACCACCATGCTACAATGTTATGAATGATGAGCAGTTTCGGATTTCTTCCAAAAAATATAAAAGTAGTACAAGGCCGAAATCGGTTAATTTGGTGTCATGTAACCAGAGAAACTTTTCCACATTTGCAGATTTTTCATCATGCCTCATTACTTCTGTTCTAGACATTATTCGAGTGTAACATGTACTCGCTCATGAGCTTTGACGCCACTCAGTCGCTCTTCTAATCCGATTCATTTGCTGTTTACTTCATTAGAAGCTGGTTCAGGTAATTTAGAGCCTGTCTCATGCTACAAGGCCAAGGGTGTGTGTGTGTGTGTGTGTGTGTGTGTGTGTGTGTGTGTGTGTGTGTGTGAGAGAGAGAGAGAGTAGACCTGTCAGGGTTTGTACTTCACAAATCAATGCTAATAAAGAATAGCTGTAATTACACAGAAAGAGAAGGACTAATCGCATGTGGGACTCCAAAGAGTGTGTGTTTTGCTGCCAGGTGAAACTAGAAAATAGGTTTTGGGGGAACAGCTTGTGGAGCTGGTGTCCTTTAGTTCATCTTGAGGGTGCACAGGGGTGTGTGTGTGTATACAGGTTCTTAAAACATAATTTTTTGCTTCTGCTTGTTTGCCCTGGTGAGGGACTCCATCATGGGCCATTAAATGTGTTAATGACAGCCACCTACTGACAGCCAGTTGGCTAATGGCAGCCAATATCACACCCACACACACACACTCACACTCACACACACACACACACACACACACACACACACACACACACACACACACACACACACACACACACACACACACATCACAAGCTCAACTCTGTTCTTAATTAAACAAAACAAAAGTTTTATCCAGTAGATAAAACAGGGCTGTCAAGTGTCACACATTAAGAGTGACAGTCCCACATGTCGGTCTTTTGTCACGTTCTCCCGCCACACATTGTATTTCTCACGCAGAAAAACTTACTATTTATCATATATTTAATATGCTGCAGCACCCAAAATGTATCAGTCCGCACCGCTCTCTTTACGGAACTGGGCAGGAATCAAGCGCATCTCCCCTGGAGTTCTTAGTCGAGCCTGACACTTATCAGCCAATCAAAAAAAGAGACTTGGTAAGATTTAACGCAACAACCAATAAAAAAATAAACCTTTTTTTACTGCTTTTTTACTGCAAAGCTATTGACTCATCTTCTCCTTATCCATGTGTTAGCTTGTTTACTTTAATTTAAACATTATCAATTAACTTTGTTGTTTAATTTTTATCTATCTATCTATCTATCTATCTATCTATCTATCTATCTATCTATCTATCTATCTATCTATCTATCTATCTATCTATATGCTCGCTTGTTTATTCATTTAACATGCATGTCAAATTTATTTCTTTATTGCTGCATGCTTGTTGTGTGTAATCCTTCATTGCCGTGTGTGTGTGTGTGTGTGTGTGTGTGTGTGTGTGTGTGTGTTCATTCATGTTACAATCGTTTAAAAGCTACACCAGTGTTCCCACAGAAAACCGAATCAGGCAATTTTGCTTCACTCTGAAGTTCTTAAAATGTTTAATGGCAATCCAAATGAACAGCCAGTGCGTTATCGCAAAGCAGCTTGATGGCTAGCAATTTGACACAAAAATCACTAAACATTTCCTCAAAACTATATATTCAAATAAATGTTGAGATGGGGGGAGGAGTCTAGTCTAATTTACTATCTAAAAATGTTAAATATTAGCTGCATAACATAAGAATGTCATTAAAACCGCACAAGTTGAAGGTAACTAGCGACACAAACAAAGTGTGGAAAGATGAATTGATGATGCGTGATGATCTAATGAGAGGAAGATGAGAGAGATTGAAGTAAAAGAAAGATGGAGCTTGTTAGGAAAGAAGTAACTATTGATTGGAGTGTTTTGAACACGTTAGAAGTGTGTGTCTGAACTCATCCTCGAGTGTAGTGCTTGACACCAACCATCTCGCCAATCAATACGGAATTGACCACTGGGCTAACTATCGAATTCAATTAGCATTGGTTACAGCCCGAGTTAAGGTGCTCACGGTCCGCTCTAGACTTCTCTAAATATGTTCCATACGGTCCATTCCTGCTCACACATCACTAAATAGCGTACAGACTGCTTAGCCAGTGAGATGGCCGGGTTTTTACAAGCCACTCGGAGGAATTGGTTCTCATCTGACTTCATTAAATCTCGCTTTGACACGAAGGCGAGTTCAGCGGTCATATAGCAAGTCCGTCCAGGTCGTCTGTGATGTTAGATGTCTGCACTCACACATGTTAAAGTAAATCATTTACATAAACGTGTGTGAGTGCAGACATCTAACACACATCTAACACACACACACACACACACACACACACACACACACACACACACACACACACACACACACTTTCTTGATGTTTGTTCAAGAAAGTCTTTACAGACTTTCACATATCTTTCATTTTATTTTATTTACTCTTTCTCGCTGTGCATAACAGTTCGATCCTGATCTCGGCTTATGCAAAGATGTTGTTTTTTTTTTCTTTTCTGGTCAGTAAACCATCTATATGAAATTACCCCGTATGTGAATTATACATTTAATTTAAACAATAAATGGTTTCTACATTACAGTTCAAAGAATACATTCATGTGTCATTGGTGGGGTCGGGATTTATACAAAGTCAGAAGCTATGCTGTGTATACCACCTGTTTTTTTTTTTTTTTACCTCAGATGCCTTATTCATGTTTTCTCTCCCGCACTTGTTACTCGTTAAATTATTATAGCGCTGCCCACTGACCATCCTCAGGCTCGAGAGAGGCCCTAATAAATAAAACCTCACTTGAGCTCTTACCCCTCATCTACTTTGGTCTCCGAGCAAAATGCCGCGAGATTGTTTCGTGTTACAACAGAACTCGAGGGAATTCAATTCATGTGATGTATAAGCGGCCAAAAAAAAAAAAATCATAGCAGACAGATAAACGACCCCACAAATCTTCAGCCTGTAGCGCTTTGCATTACAGTCAGCGCTTTACAAAAGAAAATCAATAAACTCTTACAACATACATTTCAAATCAAAATACACTTTTTTTTTGGTCATGGTTTTCTCCCAGGTGACCGGATTTATTAACCAAAGAACAGCACTGAACCGTGTTTCTTTTTCTTTTCTTTTTTTCACTGACTGGATGATGGTTTCAGCTTGATTTTTATCTGTGATTGTCAGCATTGGTTCTTCCGAACAGGGATCTGTGGTAGAAAGTGTGCTTTTGACTTGAGTTCACCCTTTAAGTAGGGATTGTCCGAAGACAGAGTCAGAATATATCCAGAGCGTGATATTTTTAACAGATGCTTAAGAAATCTGTATGGGGTAAAACATGGACGGGGGAAAAGAAAATATATAGAATCAAGCTGTAGTTCAGGAAATCTAGTTTTTCTAAACAATAAAGAGCTTGACCTGTAGTGATTTGTTGGTCATTTGCGTTTGTGTAAATTATTCAGCTTATTGAGCAAAAGGTTAGATATACTATATTCTTTCAGAAACAGGAAACTCTAGATTTTATCTTTCATTCTTCTCGGTCTGTGTTTTATTTTAAACCCTTTTTACCAGTAAACTGTCATTCTAGACTACCGCTGGGATGGAAATTGACCGGTTGGTCATTTTCAGTCAGTATAAACAAATTATTTTGCTGTCAAAATTTCTGACGTCAAACGAGTCAGGACGCTGTTACTGTAGCTTTCAGTGTGAGACGTGAGTTTACCCTTCTGTTGATAAACAAGCGGGGCATTGAGAGCGGAAATGGGTTTGATCTCACCATTTACGTTGAAAATAGAAACATTCATGTGAATGAAAGCTAACTGTTTTTTTTTTTTTGTGGGGGAAAATTTTCTGTGTGTATTGCATCTTATAGGCTAAAAAAAAACCCACTACAAATTCTTAAAACTCTGAGGTTCTACATTCATATGAGCTTCATATTAACTACCACGGTGGAGTGGGACATGACAAAGACATTCAATGCTGAACATGAACACAACAAACCATTGCTGAATCTTGATTAATCTAATCATTACAGGATCTGCTAAAAGAGTAAGTGATATATAACTGAACCATTCCAAATGTTAGCTGATTACCCCTGTTTTAAGCCTTTTTTTTTGGCCAGGTTACCACGCCAAGCAAAGAAATCCCTTACATGGTGGGATTAATATATTTGGAGAGTAACACCGGCTTAGCCGGAGATTAAAGCATTTGCATTTCAATGCCAGGGTGAATTCCAGGTACTGACTTTAAATGAAGGATACAAATACTGACAAGTTGCTGATCTCTGTCTGTTCCAAAGACCTTGCTGAAAATAAATAAATAAATAAATAAATAAATAAATAAATAAATAAATAAATAAATAAATAAATAAATAAATAAATAAATAAATAAATAAATAAATAGGGATCATTTATAGGTGGTTAAATAATAACATGATGGATGGGGCTGGTGTTTTGACTGTGCATGCAGAATGTTTTGTCTGGAAGTGCACAACTGGATGCAACATTGTTTGGCAGTGACAAAGAGATCAGGTCATGATACATCTTTTATTTTCTGAGGTAGATGCGTATTCAAAACAATTGCATGTAATACAGAGATCGAGACATGCCATGTGATCTCGAGCTCTTGTCGCTGTCGGCTCGGCGGTGTCAGACAGCCGGATCCTTACACGATCACACAGCCACTGAACCACCATTCGCATTTGGATTTTATTTCTGTTTTAACTTGGTACATAAAAATACTTGTGAGGTTTAAAGGACACCAACAGTCAAAAGATAGAACTGTATTTGCAAGGAAAGTGAGGGGAAAGAGAACAGATTCTCATTCAGGTTACTGTTAGTTCAGGATCTGGTTCAGGCAAGGTGGGCAAATAAGTGTCCCACGTGCCAAGGACGAGACGATTGTCCTTGGCAAGTGTCTGGGGTATCAGGGAGTATGCTGAACCACTGGATGAAACTGGGAGAGTGTGAAGCTCACAGTCAGCTCATGGTTTAAAGACATTGTGAGGAAAGAAATACACGAGCCAGAATTTTAAATACGCAATGTCAAGAGAAGCCTCAACTTTGGTGGGTCTCTCTCTCTCTCTCTCTCTCTCTCTCTCTCGCTCATTTGCTTCACACCTCATTCCTTCTGTGTCATTGTCTCAAGGTCAAATTAACAGCAATGTCCTGCATACCATCCCTTGAGTTCCATTGGAAAGTGTCACTGTCTATAGTGTTTTTAGCTCTTCTGTACTTGTCTGTCTGTATATCTGTGAAAGCCTTGTCTTAAAAAAAAAACAAAAAAAACCTCCTGCATCATCATATCTTTTTTCTCCTCAAGTTTCCCACTGAATTATGTAAGATCCAGACTTTAAAAACAAACAAAGCAAAAAAAAGAAAAGTTAAGAATTTCCCATAGAGCAAAAATCCAGAAAATTAAAAATTTATTGAGCATATTTGTTTTTCTCTCTAGTCCCCCAAAGGAAGTCAAAGTTCATCGGGAGTTGAAAGGGAACCACAGGGTAACTGTTCAATAATGCAAAGAACAGGAACAAACACCAAAGGTGACGGCAAGAGCAAGAAATTTGAAAAGAAAGAAAGAAAATGATATATATATACGTATATTTCCACACGGTGCCATATTTATCTCTCTCAGCTCGCACTTCTGTCACATTCATAAATCCTGTTACATAAGGCACAGATTCGGGTCATGCCGCTGTACACTGAGGTGTTTGTTTAGCTTGAGGCGATGTTAAATAACCATACAGAAGTAAAGGAAAGTCATTGCGGGTGTTGTCCCTTGTGCAGAGGTAAAAGAGGAAAGCACACCGGTTTTGGGGGGAAACGTAATGGAGGTCACTCACCTCTGTCAGTCATCTCAGAGAGCTGGACTTTTGCGAGAGTTGTCCATTCTAAAAGATGTATCAGGCAATTTTACATTTCTTTCAACCCTAACCTCTGCTCTGCTAGTACTCAGTACTGGTTCCTTGCAATCGTCATCTTCAGTATTTACTTATTGTAAATGCTGATTTGCAATCAACATTTTTAGTAGGATTTACATTATGTTTAATTAAAATCCCTAACCACATACAACTGCATCAAATCAGTCAATAACCATAAATAAAAATATAACTAAAAAAAGGAATTAATAAACCCCAATAATATATATATATATATATATATATATATATATATATATATATATATATATATATATATATATATATATATATTGTTAACTAAATTTACATTTATATTTCAACATTTAAATTTAAATTATTTTTTTAAACAAATCACAGAAATCTTAAATGCAACAGTTTTTTAAATATTTATTTATTTATGGCAACTGTCTATAACTATTAAATGTATGTAATGTATTATTTACATTTAGCACATTAAAAGTGTTTAACAAATAACAAAAACATTTATTATTATTATTATTATTATTATTATTATTATTATTATTATTATTATTATTATTAGAAGTAGTAGTAGTAGTAGTAGTAGTATGCAAATTCCAATTATCAAGTTAAAAAAATTAATTGTTTATATAAAAACAGAAATGAAATTTTTTATTTATATAGTATTTTATTTATATAGCCAAATTCTATTTATTTTCTCTCAGCACAGCAAGATTATGTGCTTCTACAAACCATAAATATGGTTTAAAACAAAAGTGTATCCACATAGCTACATAATGAGAGAAATAATTACAATTTAAAATTATAATGTGTGTTGTATTTCTTACATAAAATGTAACTGTAAAATTCATTTCCTAATTCAAAAAACTATTGGATTAGGTCAAATGTGTACTTTCAGTGGAATTTCTCATCGTTTTCACACAAATTATGAGTGATGAGTCTTTAATAAATATAAAGAACATTTGCCTGTTAAAAAAGCAAAGCCTAGAGAGAAGATTAGAAAAGAAAAGGATGAGTTTGTGATCTCTCAATTCAGTGTAAAGCAAAGAGGAGAATAGAACTGTATTGTATTTGTTTGTTTGGTAATTATTTATTTGTTTATTTGTTCAAAGTGTGTGTGTGTGTGTGGGGGGGTAATAAATATCTCCTAGCTACCCAATATCAAATTATTTATTTATTTTTGATCATCATTGTCATCATCAACATCATCATCATCATCATCATCATCATCATCATCATTATTATTGTTGTTGTTATTGTTGGTCTTATTTTTGCAGTTCAGGATGAACGATTGGAAATAAATAGAAACGTGTTAATTACGCAGCGCTTAACCTTGACTTC
Organism: Tachysurus fulvidraco; assembly: GCF_022655615.1. Taxonomy (NCBI): domain Eukaryota; kingdom Metazoa; phylum Chordata; class Actinopteri; order Siluriformes; family Bagridae; genus Tachysurus; species Tachysurus fulvidraco. The sequence continues at coordinate 23,767,498 of NC_062524.1, forward strand.
CACTGTATGTTTTTCTCTGTGTGACCAAAACAAATAAAATGTTCAAACAAACATAATTAAAAACTCTAGCCTAGGCCATTAAAATTGCCATTCCATATTCCAACAGAAGTAATTAGAAATGAATGTCCTCTCAGCCCAAATGAAGAAATCATTATATATGTATATGTTATGCAAGTAAATGTTATACAAATATCAATCATGACCATAATTTTCATCATTATTTCATCATTATTTAATAGTAATCTGATAATAGATGGAAGATTGTCCCTGTTGATATTGTAACCTTGATTTTAGGATCACTTGCTATCAAAGATCTGAGTTTGTTTCAATTTTCCATCATTTCATGATCACTTTTCGTGACCATTTTTTTTTTTTTTTGCTCAACCCCTTAATTCCCCATCTAAGAGATAAGCCTGTTTTTTTTCAGCTCTTATTCCATCTGGCTTCCTCTGTCCAGCTCTACATGGCTGGATCGTTTTGTAGAGATAAGCCCCGACTCTTCCCTGTAGGGCTTCTGGTGTCGATACTAATATATGGCCCTCATCGATAAACTGTCAGAAGCGCCTTTGCCGCTGCTCCTCTTCACTCTGGAATCTTGCTTTTGACCTTCTGTTGTGTTCTTTTTTGGGATAGAATTGTCAATTTTACTAAATACCCTCTGTACTCGCTTACGCATGTCGTATATAAGACCTTTCTCATTGTTGGTTAAGAAAACCATGTGACTGCGATGATGTGATTGGGATTTCTTACTGGGATTTTGTATTTAAAAAAAACTCTTTGTAACTTTGCATGTGAATTTTATATCGTGTTCTAAACCAATTATAACCATTTTGCTTTAACTTACCCAAAGCATCCTGGTCTAGGAAAACAAAAAACCAACCAGTGTTGTATAAAGTACTAGAAAGCAATGCTTGAGTAAATGTACAAGTATCGTACTAGAAAAAGACTTTGGTAGAAGTGAAAGTTGCCTTTTAGAATATTACTTAAGTAAAAGTCTTAAAGTATTTGATATTTATTGTACTTAAGTATCAAAAGTAATTTTCTGATATTTAATGTACTTAAGCATTTGAAGTAAAAGTAAAAAGTAAAATTTCATTGATTTTCGGTAGGCATAAGAGGCACTTCATCCGGTAGGAAGAATCTTTCATTCAAATGTACAGAAACATTTCTTGCAAACACGGCCACGGGTGTATAACGTTATCTTCTTCACCCTGTTCACCGAGTTCACCACTATCGTCAGGGTGGTCGTCTACGACAGGGGTGGCCAACCCGCGGCTCCCGAGCCGCATGCGGCTCTTTGCCCGGTTTCTCTTATGTTCATATCGAAGTTTGTATTTGTGTCTTTTTATTGTGCGTGTTCGCTTCGCTTGAGTTCAATACGGTATTTTCATCAAACGCGCATGTGAGTGGGATGGTAATACCTCAAAGTTTCAAAGTAGGCGCAAGATCATTTTAGTAAACAATTTGTGTCAAGTTTGCTCTCAAAATGGCAGGAAATAAAAGGTGATGATCATGTGTGCCCATGTGTATGATGCGGCTCTTTGCGGTAACACAGTAATGTGGCTCTTGGTCTCTGACTGGTTGGCCACCCCTGGTCTATGATAACGGGAGGTCCTCCAGTAGGTGCTTCCATGGCGGTTTCAGTTGTGCTTCTGCCTCCTTTTGGCAACATTATGCTGAAATAGAGCGTGCGTAATGCAGTCTAGGAGCAGTGATTCGCCAAACCTCCCTTATTGCAATGGCACACATTTCTTATGATTTTATTTTGTAGTAACGAGTAACGAAGATGCTTAGTGGGAATATAAGGGAGTAAAAAGTATACATTTTATCTAGGAAATGTAGCGGAGTAAAAGTGAAAGTTGACATATATTTAAATAGCGAAGTAAAGTACAGATACCTGAAATTCCTACTTAAGTACGGAAATGAAGTATTTGTACTTCGTTACATTACAACACTGAAACCGATAACAATGCTAGTGTCAGCGCCCGGAAGGAGGAGGATTGGAGACAGACCCGTACGCAGGATAGCTTCAAATGAAAGGGGTTTAATACATGAGGAAGACAAACATATCCACAATACACGGGGAACTGACGAGACTAATTACAACACGTAACTATATTATTGTTAATGAAGCCCACATATATAGTGAAAGGGACAATCACACACAATGGGGAACAGGTGTGATGACCGGGAGGAGTAGACGAAGGTGGGGCAATCACATGACACAAACAAACACAAACACACATGGCCAAAAGTCTGTGCGGATCCTTGACAGATCCGCGCTGATCCCTGACAGCCTGGTTCTTGAACTCATTTATTTTCAGAGAAAAGCACATCCTGAATAGTTCTCTTCCGCTTTAATCACAGCACTTGCAAACCCTTTGTATTAGCTGAACAAGCACATACATACTGTATAAATCTGTAATCTAAATGACCAACAGTTCCAGATTAACACTTTTGAACCAATCAAAGATTCAAGAGTTTGACAGTGTTTGGCTCTAAATTTAATATGAATAAACTGTGCGTCACCTGCGGGGTTTTGAAACGTTAGCAAATCTGTGATTTGATCCAAAGAGAGCGAAGTGAGTTTAATAATCATTTTTGATCATTAACAGTTCGATCGAAATGGGATTTCTGTTTCCCGCAGCACACAGAGGTTTTCTGTAGGAGACGGAGAAACCCGAAGACTGGATTTCACACCTCGCTCGAGGCATCTGTCACCGATTGAAGAAGCAGGCATCAGTCAGCGAAGTATGATTTGAAAAGTTGGTGAGGAAAACGCACAGGGCTCTGATCTCCTGCAATGTGTTCTGACTCGTTGGGTTTGGGAAAGAGATGCTTCAGAAGACTCCTGGGAGAATGAATGACTGACAAATAAGTAAAAGCGTAGCTGACGTGAACTAAGAGCTTTTTTTTTCCTTTCCCAGAAGATGACCAAAAGCAACTTTAAATATGCAAACGTTATTTAGTTTGTTTGTTGTTTTTTTTAAATCGGCAGCCTTTATGTTCTGTCATTCAGCTTCGTTTTTTGTTAATATTTCATGTGTAATATGAACTTATTCTTAAAAAAACACATTTCATACATCTGGAGAGCTAATCAACAGCAGCCCCAGGCTAAAAACACAAGGGTGAATGGATCCTGTTTAAAAATGGTGTTTCATAACTGACGTAATCGATCAGCAATATTGCAGCAGATTCCACTGCTCTCCAAAGAGAGAGAGAGAGAGAGAGAGAGAGAGAGAGAGAGAGAGAGAGAGAGAGAGAGAGAGAGAGAGAGAGAGAGCTTGAGATGTGTTGCTAGAGCAACAGACTGTAACGCAACAAGCGATGGTGTGTTTTTTAGTGCTGACAGACGTGAAGCTTCTTCCCATGAACACCAGCAACAAACTTCAGGAGATTTCTAGGAGCTCTAGAGCTCATTATATGCTGTTTTTATTCCTCTTTCAAGGTTTGAGTTAATCAGGGATGCTGGACTAAATATAGTGTATTTAGAGTCTAGGATTTAATGTAAATGCTTATTTAAAATAAAAAAAAAATCGTATCGTATGCTACACAAGGGGGAAGTCGTGGCCTAATGGGTAGAGAGTTTGACTACTAACCCTAAGGTTGTGGGTTCGAGTCTCGGGCCGGCAATACCACAACTGAGGTGCCATTGAGCAAGGCACCGATCCACCCCAACTGCTCCCCGGGTAAGGTTGCCACCCGTCCCGTGAAATACGGAATCGTACCGTATTTACAGGCAAAATGACGCGTCCCGTATCAAATCAATACGGGACGCTATTTGTCCCGTATTTTACATAGGTCCACATTATACAGCATCCCATGCAAATCACCCCACCCGCATTGTGTGAAGACGTGTCCTATTCTGCCCCTGATTGGGTAATACTCGTTGCCATCGTTGTTTTGATTGGTTTGTTTTAGGGTTACGGGCCGTGAACCACAGCCAATCAGAGTCAGAGGATGGCGGGACACCGCCTTGCCGGTTCTTTTGACAGAGTCAGAGCGAGTTATAAAGTTGTTAAAGTTATGGATCTGTTAATTTAATAATAAATTAATAAAATATGGTTCACATCTCACAAGTTCCTCTAAAAGCTTATTTTTTGTGTTCTCAGTCACACTTTGTTGGCGTATATTTATTATTGTCATAGCTGTGTATTCAATATGACCACTTAAGTTGTGATATACCACTACTGGCACGCCATCGGGACTGTGGTCATCGTGGCCCTGGGGGGTCGTGGCCCCCGCTGCGGCAGGCGTCCCTTATTTTTCTGTATTGAAGGTGGAAACCCTATCCCCGGGCGCCACAGCATAAATGGCTGCCCACTGCTCTGGGTGTGTGTTCACGGTGTGTGTGTTCACTGCTGTGTGTGTGCACTTTGGATGGGTTTGGATGGGGAAGCACTCTGGACACAATGGTCACTGGATGTTATTAGTTTTTTCACACCAATCTGTGTTGTGTGAGTAAAACAAAACATCCCATGGGATCATCAGTTTCTAATTTACTCAAACCAGCCAGTTTGCCACTGCGACAGTAGCTGACGCATTTGGTAGATACTTGAGTTACTGAAATTTGCTACGACTTTAAGTGCAAGACCATTTGCATGGGCAAAAAATGTTCATACTTGTATATATTTATTCCCATGTTCCCACCAGATGTACATTAATCTTTATAAAAATTTCAATGTTTGGGAAATTGTGCTTTATGTAAGTGATTTAATCCACCAGGGTATTTATTTATTCATATATTTTAAATCCCTTTAATATGGTACTGGATTTTATTGAAGAATGTTTGGTTTAATAGAAAAGGTCAGTGATGAGATTGTTCTCGTAGCATAAATCGAATTTAATCTGTGCTTTTCAAAACGTGTTACATAACAATTATTACTGAATAATTCTATTGGTCAGATAGAAGGAAATTCTGAAAACATTCACAGATCCTGGATCAGAAAAATCAAACCGGTCTCAGCTTACAACGAGGCTTTTTGTGACAGAAAATGACCCGTAACGTCCTGACATGGCTCCTTCTTCTGATCTCTCCCGCTGTGTCTTTTTGAATTGTGGTTTGTGGCTGTCTTTCTCCTCACTTCTGAGAGCAGGGTCAGAGGAGACAGCTGCATGAGCACTAAATCGCTCCTTCAGCGAGCCTCATCCCTGCTCCAGCATGCGGATTATCATCTTTCCGAGCATGTAGTAAAGGGGGAAAATCCCTCATTGTGTCAAACAACAAGACCACCGGCTTCTCCACCAGGTGCATGAGATTGACCTCTATGCCAAAAGGCTGGCCAGGTGCAGCTGGGAGTACCGGACAGATAGAGTTTAAGCATTTAGCTCCAAACGGATTCCTCAGACAAATCTGGAATGCCAAGTAAGGCTGTATTGAGTGCCGTTGTTATAAGACAAAAAAGGAGCAAAGCAATTGGAAAAGTGGGTCATTAGACAACTCGAAACTCCCTCTCACCTTTAGTGGAGCTCCAGTGCTCTTGTCATGCCGTCCCCTGCTGAGCTAATCGATGGAAACCTGTGTGTGTGGGCTCTCGTTGTATTGGGTCAGTTTGATGTTGGATATAAGGTTGCCATCATGGATCTCGGCTCCCACTCTTTTGACTTGAATCCGGACCTGTTTAGGGAGGGTTCAATGTCTACCACATCTTTCTTTTTTCCCTGGCACCTGGTATAATTTAAACACTCTGCACCTTCTAGTGGCCAGACATCATAGTGCTATGCTTGATAAAATCATCTAGATACCAAGACAACAGGCATGTCCATTATTTGGAACGTTACCTTAAATTTCCCCCGTTCGTTTCACAGTTCCCATCCCAATGAATGCTCATGTTTGTTTTAGTTTGTTACCATTATCGTTACCGGCATTGTGATGGTGTGTATCTTTACTGTACATCTTCTGTGTCTGCTTGTTGTGAAGTCTTACCGTATTTCTTTATTATTGATTTTTTTTTTATTTGTTTCGTTACTTTCTTTACTGGAGTTTTGACATTGAACATGAAAGTCAATCTAGTTCTGACTACGTTATGAACCCAGACCTTTTGTTGGCCTACTAAGTCATGCTAACTAAACTATACGCTAGTGACATGTGCTGTGTTTCATGACAGGGTTAGATTTGACACCAAACGCCATTTCCCAAACCAACCAACGCACACGTGGCTGCTGTAGACTTATTCCCATCCCATCATGTTCTGTTTTGTGGTTTCTCAATTTTGGGTTTTGTTTAATTTGTGTATTTTTGTTTGTGCTTTGATTTTGTTTATATGGTTTGCTGATGGTCTGAATTTTTACTTGTTTTCTGACCTTTCTCATATTTTGCATTGTTTTCATCTCCATCTCTGCCACCTGACAGTGTCAAAGCTTTTATATTAGCTCATTTTAAACACAGAAAACCTTCTGATGCCCAGTAAATAATCCAAAGCCATGAATCAAGCACTATGCATTTTAGAAATCTTGACAAAGAATTTAAATTTAACATTTCATCGATCTCATCCGAGCTTAAACATGTCATGCCATCTTTAAAATAAGCTGGAGGCTTCCAAACTATAAGAGCTCATTCCATTTTCATGGATCCAGAGATGATTCGTCATACACTGAGGAATGAATCTACCCAGGAGAGGATAACAGTCAACTCAACACATAACAATAGAAAGACAGATACACAAGGGCTAGTATTTATAAGGCAACACATTAGGCATAACAAGCAAAAGGTGACCATAACAACCAGAATTGTGCCAGAAGTTCCTGACTTAAACCCCTGTGGCACCCAAAATGGTCCAAAGAGGAAAATAGGGAGCACAACCCAACAGCGAGGGGGAAGGGGACAAAGGGACAAAGGGATGGCATGGCCCAAGGAGGAAACAATTGGAACTATAACCCAAACAGTCACCCACAAAGTCCATAGCCAGGTTATTTGACAGAGAATTGTCCCTGAAGTACCATATTTATTCCTCTGTATGTTCAGAAAAAGAATTTTAAGAGGGAAGTTACTTATTAAACCCAGAAACAGTCTTGTATGAGCACGAGCATTTGTAACACTCGAGAACAGGTGCCTCATGTTGGCAATATTTGCAATGAAGTATTTCCTCAAATGTATAGCTCTGCAGAAAATAAATGTCTCTCTGATTGGTTTGCACAGGAAATAAATTGCCTGTGGTGTCTGCAGGAGTGACGTGCAAATGGCGTTAAAAGCATGCATAATGGCCATGGTAACATTTTTTACATGCAAGCAAAATGGGATTTCTCCATCGACTAAGTGACCGCTGTGTGCATCGAAGCGAGGCTACTGGTGAAAGCAGTCAAGTTGAGCGTTAGCCATCTTCCATCTGAGGGTTCGCATCCAATTACTGACATAACACACATTTCAGAGTGACAACAGCACTGATCGATTGCTCCTGCTTGTTATTGGGGAGGATTAAGGATCCTGAAAGTCCCTCATTTGATGGCAAACCCCATTGGGAAATAAGAAGGAAAACATCCCTCAGTGCATCCCTGTTTTCCTTTATAATTTGACTCCTACACACATATACCTTATACAGTTTTTGTGAGACCACCCAACCCCCGACTCTTCTGTTTGCTCAGTTTTGCATATCATCATTTAAGAATCAAAAAAACTCGAAAATCTTTTATGATTTTGCTCTCACTGTTTCTGTCTAAGGTTGCTTCCATTTCTTTTTATCGCCACACATTACTATTGCCCGTAGCTGTGTTTCTCAAATAAGATCTATGCTTATTATTTGCACGAGGCTGCACCATCCAAACACGCTTGCAGGAAATAATTCCCTTGTGCTTTCAACCTCAAAATGGCCTCCCATTTACATTATATATCCTGTTCCACACTTAGGAAATATGGCCCTGATGGGCACCCTGCCTGGAGCGATTGGTTGCTTCCTCTAATGGAACGGGGCTGGGGAATAACTGACTGGACAGGTGTTGTCAGGACAAATCATCAAGATGAAATGCTGAATGTGTGAAACAGCACTTTGGCAAATATTCCCATTCTATGCTAGGGAAACGTCTTTACCGGGTGCTTACAAAGAGTTGATTTCTCATGAAAGAGAATGTAAAATATTTACAGTGCTGAAAAAGCCCTAGAGAAGGACCGACTCCTTGAAATAGCCCTTCGGAAACGTCTTTTTATTACTGCCTTGGATTAAGTCTCTCAAGAGATTTGATTCACACTTGCATCTTCCACTTTTTATGGATAGTTGTTCTCAAGATTACTGTATTTGCCAAGTCTGCAAATTTTTTTGGATTGGAAATCATTTTGAGAAGATATATTTAAATTGAGCTCCAGGTACATAAGATTACATGGTTGCAAAGGTCCAGATAAGCAACGTATGCAGGCGTGTGTGCATATTCATTACTCTATGGCTGGGCATTGGGTACTAGGATCAATCCAACTTGGGTACTAGGATCAATCCAAAAACAAAACAAATGCAGGGTCCAAAGTCAGACCTTTGTCCCTCCAAACTCTACCCCTACAATCAATGCTTCAGTTTGCAAGCTTCTCTACATAACATGTTTAATTGAGTGTTTAACTGGAGTTGGATTTGTACATGTATATCATAAAGCTTGTTCATTTAGAGGGCAGAAGGTAATGACGGAAATGCTGAATCTGTATTGAAAGGACATAAGTAACATGCTTTCCTCAGCTTTGCAAGAAAGAGAGAGCACATCAGGTGGTTTTTACTTTATTTGAGCACTTATGTGCTTTGTACCCTACCTCTTCCCCGATGGTACTTATGTAGCAATGGTTCTTGAGTCCTATACAATCCTCTGACGCCAATTGCTTTAGTGACTACCTGCTGATGCTGCTTGTTTTTAAACACCTCATCAGGGTATCTTCAGTATCTGTTTCAGCCTGGTAAGGTCCACTGTTGAGCCCAGAGCCTATCCCGGTAAGACGGGGCACTAGGCATGAATACACCCTGGATGGGATACCAGTCTATCACAGGGAAATGTGCATGCATATTCACATCTAGAAACAATTCAGACCTACTGAAAAGAAGTGGGAGGAAACTGTAGAGCTTGGAGGAAGTCATCTCTAGCTTAGGGATCTAAATCTAATCTAATTGTTGGGCATAATGAAAAAAACATGTATAATCTTTAAGTTAATCTGAGACCAAAGGTTTCATACTGAACTCTGAAATAATGGTAAGACTTTGCGATGAAGAGTAATTAAGCAGTTATTATGTCTCAAATACTGTAGCATGGTACAAATTTTAGTAGTAGCAGTAGTAGTAGTGTGTTTAATACCCTGGTGACTGGGAAGATGACTGTTGGGGAGTGTGTTCACACTGGGAATCACACACATAACTGACATAACTTTAAGTAACTGTGGAGCGTTGCACACTGTTTTTCTCCTAAACACTCCATTTCCTGTCCTTTCTTTGAAAATATCTAATGCACCAAGCAAAAAATTAAGAGCAAACTACTTATTTACATCATTTAGCAGTCACACTATCCAGAGCGGCTTACATTTTATCTCACTATTATACATCTGAGCGACTGTGGTTTAAGGGCCTTGCTCAGGGGCCCAGCAGTGGCAGCTGGGTGGACGTAGGAATCGAACTCACAACCTTCCGATTGGTAGCCCAACACCGAAACCACTAGGCTACCACATCCCCTTGGACAGATTTTGGACCCATTCAAAGGTCATTTAGATGTTGTAAAATAGTATGTTGTAGAAGGTGCATAACAGGATATTGAGAAACTCTGAGAGTAGACAGAGATGCATGGAATAAGCTATGGAGGTGCAGCTCTGGAAATAGAACAAGGAGTAGAGTTGGACTGGGATGACTGGTCCAAAAAATGCAAAAGACCCCATTTTATAAAAAAGACACAGTAAATCACACACACCAGGTGTGCGATAAAAACAAAGTGAAGGACCATGTGAGTTGCCATTGGATTCCTTCTGGAAGACAAGTGAGTTAACCCTCAGCAAACTTTATACTAGAGCAGGGCAATATGACACTGATGTATCACACAGTAAATAGCTTTAAGCCTTCTTTTAGTCTCAAGGTCATAGCCAACTTCATTATATGTGACCAACATAGACTTCACCATGCCACCATAAACTCTGGGCCTTCACCTGCCTCATGGCTGGGACAGTGTCCTCGTTTCTCCCAAGACCTGTGACTCCAAACCCCTGTGCATTTTAAAGGTCTGATTTAAAGCATGATGTCAACACAACCTCCATAAATCCATGTGCTGGTATTCTAAACTCCAAATATTAGCCCAGCTAATCAACAGATGCCATCACAGCTCTTTCATTTTTTGACATTAAATTCAAATTAAATTTGTCAGGGTTCCGGGAAGCTTGACAGAGCACATGTTTGGGACTCAACTGGGATCTATAGTGATTTTCTAGCCCAAGTTTTGAAATTCCAGCATTCATTGCTGAACAGAGGAGAAAAAAGAGGAACAGAACAGGACAAATGTCACACTTACTGAAAACAACAACTTCACCTCATACATCCTCATTTAAAGATTTCTTTGTGATGATGGATGTCCAATATTTCTGACGATAACGTTTTTTTTTTCTTTATTTCTTTGATGATGCCAAGAACTAAATTCTCTGCAATTAAATGCTAAAGCTTAAAGGACAGATATACTGCTATTAATTTTAATCCACACACAATACATTCATTCATTCATTTTTTACCACTTATCCGAACTTCTCGGGTCATGGGGAGCCTGTGCCTATCTCAGGCGTCATCGGGCATCAAGACAGGATACACCCTGGATGGAGTGCCAACCCATCACAGAGCACACACATACTCTCATTCACTCACACACTCACACACTACTGACAATTTTTCCAGAGATGCCAACCTACCTTACATGTCTTTGGACCGGGGGAGGAAACCGGAGTACCAGGAGGAAACCCCCGAGGCACGGGGAGAACATGCAAACTCCACACACACAAGGCAGAGGTGGGAATCGAACCCCCAACCCTGGAGGTGTGAGGCAAACATGCTAACCACTAAGCCACCATGCCCCCCCCCACAATACAATTTACTTTCAGTATAGGCTCCTGTACATGGGATTCTGTTTTTTCCATGTTTAATTTGTTGTTTGGTTTAGTCCAGAGATTACAGATGACTAAAATATCCTTGTTCTACACTTGTAATTTCATAACTACAGCTATTATGGTATAATTACATTTTAGACAGGAAGTGGTTTGCAGTCTGTTCCAGTTGAAACACTTTAGGGATTGTTTGCTATTTTATATATCCTTGTGAGGTTCTGCTCAAAGTACTTGAAGAACTTTAACATGAGTTTTGTCTAAATTTCTTTATCTATCTACTTTGATATAGCTCTTATAACTCGTGCTAAACGTTACTTGTTGAGAAAACATTGCACAATACATGGGACTTATTGGGTATTCTTTATCTTTTTTTTTTTTTTTTACATGGTCTTTGTTAATGTCGTTTAATAGTCCTCTTATTTTGCCAGTATTAGATACACTGTACAATGTGTCCCTGATTATTTTTTTTTTAAACCTTGTAAATCTAAAATCTAAAAATGTCAGTGCCATTATTATTCATTATAATTGTATTTGAGCTTATATGTTTATAATTTCAGTGACTTATTCTATTTTTTCCTCTTTTTTTCCTCCCATCTGCATTACCTCCCCCTGGAGCAGAAGATTACCCCGTGGAAGGTAAGCACATTGTTTTCAGTTTCTCACATTGAAGGTGAATTGCTGGTGTTAAAGCTGGATCATAACTCGATGAATGTGTGCTCCCTCGTTCCGAGGGGCATTGTCAGCTTGGACTGCGGTTTGGTTGACTTACAGGGGCTTTTGATTTGCTGCTACAAAACAAAGATTGATTTCTCGACCCCTTCTTCTTTACCCTCTCAAAGCAACCCTTTCCTTTTTCTCATTAGTTGATTTTATTTTGGTTTGTACCAAGTGCTTAGCTGTGGCCTGTAATCAGATTTTTGGATAAAAATCACTGATCATTTGGGGTAAATAATAAGCAGTAAAGTATTATGCTTTTCCCAGAGATGCTCTCCTGGACTCCACATGCTACATTTTGGATTAGCTCATTATGTATGCATCCTTCAGGCTGTAATTAGCTCGTTTTACTCTTCTGGGGAAATCACAGTTTTAATGGGTTATTTGTTTAATGGGTAGAATGCAAACCATGGCCATCTCCCAGTAGGAAGCCACGCGTTATTCAACAGGGCCAGTGCTCTAGGGCAGACCTGCCAACACCATTGTGCCTCATGGCTCTGGGATTCAGCAGGAAAGATGGTGGTCTTCCTTATGCTTCTGTACTAATGGATTTCCCTGCTGATTGGTTTTGACTGTAATTGACAGGTGGCATGCACAGGTCCGGCTCTTTCAAGCTTGTTTCCTGGGATAAGCTGCAGGTATCTGTGAGCACTGCCCATCAGAATTCACAGCTGATGAATTACCCTGTCTATCCAAACTAAAGTCACGGGAGAGAATCACTATGGCAACACCAGCAGCCAGATGTTTCTGGAGAAGACGAGACTGTTATTGGTGGCTGGGGTTGAAAATTGCTACCTCTGGATTAAAGAAGAATAGAAACGGGGGGTGTTTTTATATATCATTGTCTAGGCAAGGTAAATTAAATTTACCGTCCCCCCAAGATTTAGATTCATTATAAGCAGTCTATAGAGGACAGGGCACAGGAAAATTTTGAAGACATGAAAAAACCTAAAGATGAAGGAATATATTCTCTTCAGGGTGACACCAGATAGTCAGGCTATAAATTGCTACGATATATAGAATCATGAAGGCAAACAGTATCGGGTATGTTCAGTATAAGCGTTTTGTGAACGAGTCTCTGGATAAGCATTGGAAAGTATTTATTAAACATTTGTTAATACAGCAGCAGTCCTTAGGTACAAATCGACATTATTCGTTTGTGATTGTCCGCTGAAGTAATGCTGTCTTGGATAAAAGCTTATTATAAGCTTAAGTGAGTAGAGATCCACTGATGCAGTGTCTTTTTTCCCCCAGTATCGGTGCTTTAAACATCAGCCATTATCCAACACTGTAATTAATAGTAGCATCATTAGTCATTGAGCTAACAACTACTGGTAAGCTTTGGTTGGCTATGTACTTCAAGACAAGATCAGTAAATTCTTCAAGGCAATTCGGTGCTTTGTTCATATTTAGTTCGTTCTTCATTCCAATGTGCCTGATTGGAATATACTGCGAATTTAATTAAGATATTTCGCCAGTGTTTTGGTGTAGACTGTACTTGTTATTTACAATCCCTGGTATATGCTATCTATACACCTGTCAAGGCCACCGGCTCTGTCTAGGTATCTGTTGCTTCTTCATATTCCCTGGGTATTAGTCAGATTGTTTGCCACTCACCACTGGCAGATTTGAACAATTGCAAAATTATTAAAAATCAGTGATTTGCTAAAATAAAGTTAGCACAGCTAACGGCAAGTGTACAAACTGAAGATGTAAGCAAAAACAATCACCAGTTTTTATGCTTGTGCCAAAAAAAAGAATAGAAAAAGAAAGGTCTTGTCATGGCAGAAAATTACATTTGATTTGTCACGTGCTGACGTCTGCAAGCTTGCTGTAAAGCACAAACAACCACTGATATCAACAAGGTCAAGTAAAATACAGCCTGAAGGAACATTAGGGGTGAGTCTAGGATAGGTAACGATATGGTGTATTGTTTAAGATAAAGCTCTCAGTCCATTCCATCTTAAACAGTATAATCTACAGGCTGTAGACTGAAGTAGGATATGAACTGAGCTGAATTTGATAAAATATCTTGTTTGCTGGAATCTCTGGTGAATTTCAGTTTCTTGTCTAGACTGATTTCTACAACTGGGAAGTTGGAAACCTGGCCAATTTTTAAAAAAAGAATTAATCTTCAGTTCAGTGAACAAGGGGGGCATGGTGGCTTAGTGGTTAGCCTCACACCACCAGGGTCGGGGTTCGTATCCCGCCTCTGCCTTGTGTGTGCGGAGTTTACATGTTCTCCCCGTGCCTCGGGGGTTTCCTCCGGGTCCTCTGGGTACTCCGGTTTCCTCACCCGGTCCAAAGACATGCATGGTAGGTTCCATCCAGGGTCTATCTTGCCTTGATGCCCGATGACACCTGAGATAGGCACGGTCTCCCCGTGACCCAAGAAGTTCGGATAAGCGGTAGAAAATGAGTGAGTGAGTGAGTTTAGTGAACAAAAAAACAAGCATCAATACACCCCCTATTTCCTATCTAGCACATATATAGCAACCATACATTCCTCATGCATGTGTATCTGAGTTCCAAGTGTCATGACACGAGTCGAGTGTGGAGTGTGCCAGTGAACCGGAATGTGATGAAGTGTCCTGATCAGTTTCACTCGGCTGCCTGGCAGGGAGTGAGAGGACCGTTTCTCCCACTGGGAGAGCTGCACTGTTGACATCAGAGCTGAGCCGTCTCACCCCGACGACATGCTTATTTACATTTCACAGGAAAAAAAGGTTGATACGGGGTGGTGTGGTGAACTCAAGCTGACGCAATACTTGTAGAACTGTGGTAGACAACAGCAGGCTGCTGTAATTTATTTCAGTATGTCTGTCTTAGGTTTAACTCATTCTAATTAAGCGTTATCTCTTGTAGTTTTTCGTAACATTTACTAGATACACTAGATACTAGATATGAGGGTTGACTATTTTTATTTATTTATTTATTTATTTATTTTTTAACAGTGGCTTGGGCAGAAGTCCAAGCAATGAGGTTTATAATAATGCACAGTATTGTTTCTATAGCAACAGTCTATAGCCCTTGATTGGCAGGTGTCACTGTGATTGATAGAGGAATGTGAGAGCATAGAATATCTCTTCTTCTCACAGATCAGGGCTGGCTGTCTCTCTTGCACTCAGAGTGACAGATACGTTCCAATCTCCAGACAACAGGGTGAACGCCACTCCGAAGTCGGAGAAGACGTTCTAGTTCATCTGTAACGTATCAAGCCGCATTTTTTTGTGTTTCAGTCTTTGACTCATTTGAAAGTGTGGTGTCAGATAAGCTGTTTGTGATAACATGAAGTGATAACACCAACTGACACCAAAATGACATTAAAAATTAATAGTTGGCGAGTTTGATGTGATGCACGAGGAATAAAACACTTCAGGGTGAGCTGTTACAAGAAAATATCCACCTTCAAGCTGGAAATGACTTGGCAACTCACACGACAATTAGTCAATGCTTGCATTTTTTGTCCTACCTCACAACATTGATTTAGAAGTTCGAGTCCGCTACGGACCACAAACATGATGATGTCACCCAGTCTCAGAAATAGCTAGCTTTTAATAAATTCATTCGCTTGGTGAGTTGAGTATAACTCACCCGAGGCAGAGATCGGTTCCTTGGCTGTGAAACAAATTTCACACTTGAGAAACGCGTACCTTACTCACAGCACCTTCCGTTGTTCAAATAATAATAAAAAAAAGGTTACATATATCCCAGGCTTTGCATACACATCCCTAAGCACATTAGAGTCATTATAAATGCAACGCTCTTCCTTCATTGATCTGCTCACCGTCAAGGGGTATTTGAGGCATCGGTTTAATCACTTAATTAAGGCTACTAGCAAACAACTCCCATGGACATGTTCTGAGGCCAAGCATACTTAAGATAGATCCTTAATTTTACACCAAGCATAGTTTCATCCACTGCAGTTCACTCCACACTGCCCTATTTTTGAGGAGTTTTGTCTAATTAGGGGCATTGACCGACTCCTCAAAAGGTTGTCCTAGATTGATGAGCTCCAGGCAGCTTTTAAAACCCAGCCGGAGGAGGGAACACTGAACCTGGAGGTAATTTGCTGAGAAAGCTATGGAAATTGATGAGCTGGAAGTACAGTGACCTGGTTTTTCCAAGTGAATCCTGACACACTTTCAGTATAACCAGAGACACCAGAGGACATCTTTACCTAGAATAAATGCAGACTACAGGAAGACGGTGAAATTGCTCTTGGTAGCAATTGTTGCCTTTAAAAATGGGCCAAGGTTAAGTAAGTTCAGAAATGGCTTTTGTGTATGTGTGTGTGTGTGTGTGTGTGTGTGTGTGTGTGTGTGTGTGTGTGTGTGTGTGTGTGTGTGTGTGTGTGTGTGTTCAAAGCATTTGCAAACACTCATTGATCTTGGTCTTATCCAAACGTTTATTAACTTCTTTCTGGAGCACCGGAGATTACATTTGATCAGATGCTGATTGAAAAATCCGCATTTATTTTTATCCCCTTCCGGCTCTTACATAACTAATGAGAGTTTCAACGCTGTCGGACTACAGTTTGGATTTAAAAAGTGTTCGCTAAAGATTATTCTTGAGGATCCGATGGTGATTTATGGATTTTCAAATGCAGAGATATGATGAAGTATAATTTGTTTGTTTTGTTTTTGTTCTTTCGTTTAATGGAATGGTTTACAAAAAGAATGTCTAATAAGACTGCAGTTTTAGGGCATATTAACCTATTTTTCCTGATCACTGTCCCAGATTTTCTGTAGTAATCCATAAGGAGCATACAAGCAATGTTGACTAATCCCTAAGCTTTACACTGTACGATATTGGGGATTTTTGTCGTTGTTGCTATTGCACGTTCTCTTCGACCATCATACTGATGGCTGCATAGCATGTCAAATTTAATATGTGCATTTTTAAAGACCCCTGTTCTTAAGGTATTTACAAAGGTCTGCTAGTACGCCACACTGAAAGCCTTGTATGTAAGTAATCATTAACAATAATGATTTGCTTAAGGGCCTTTTTACTGTACACCTGGTCACTTCACTTCAGTATCTGATTTGTTAAAACTGTTCCATTTACATTAGGCCACATAATGCAAATATATTTGACCTCATTTCCGGGCTAATTGAAATGTATCACGCTTTGGTGTATGTGGTTGCTACAAAAAACAGCATTTACTGTTTGCTGCATTTTCGCTGGCAGCAGCAGTGCATTTTAAGACACAACGAGACACCTGGGTGAAAGATCGGAGCCAGCGCTGGTGAGAAAACATATTTGTTTCTGGTGCGATGCACGACTCGTGAGTCACCTGCGAGTGACGTACTTCCGTTTGGGAGGAGTATAGCGCTGACGTATGTGGCTTAAACAACCACATGCATTTACACCTGTCCAGTTTCATCTGAAACGCGTCCCAGACCACCTCCTGAAGGGGTTTGAGCGATCGGATTTATATCCATCTCGAAAACGTTTCGGAGGGCATTTAGACCCAGTCTTTTTACCATCGGATAGCTATCTGATCACAGAAAACGCATGAAGTGACCATGTGTAACAAGAACCTAAGTTAATATAGCCGGCCTACATGACTGATGCCTCTTGCATTGAGACAGAACAAAAATCCATATTATTTCAAGCTCCCGATGAAGAATGGGTGCCCTCTTTTCCTCAAGCCAGGAAAAGAATGGTTTTCCCAAGGGAGGACATTTACAACTAGTTCACAGTAGGTTAGATTTCTGCAAAAAGTGGAGAGTGTTAATTGACAATGTAGGCAGGACGCAGAAATTTACTTGGCTGACAGAAGTGGAATCCGATGATTTGGTGTTGTAGCCCATCCATCTCAAGATTCAACAAGTTCAGATGCGAACCACCAACAAGCGTACCATAGTAAAGTCACCTTGATGACATCATTCCCTTTTTGTTGTAAAAGCATCTCTAAATTTTTGTGATTTTTGTAATTTTTTTTTTGGACATTTTTTTTTATTAATTTAGCCCAGAGTCTATTTGACTTACAGTAGGAAAGTATTGCAATTTTGTAATTGGAAAATGCTTGTCGGGGCATAAATGGGATGATTCAAAGTAGTTGTTCAGTAGAACTGACTATTCGAAAAAAATCTTCAAAAAAATCTTTCTTTGTAATGGGTGGTATTTAAGCCCAGCGAGGCATTTGAATGTAGCTGACTAATTATTTTACGTCTGCTTCTGCTCTGTTAAGGATGCACAACATGTGCGTTGAAGGTCAGACAGACTTTTTTCTTTTCTATACACACGAGAAAAGCTGGATGAAATGAAGGTCATTTGGTGCACAGACACAAAGCACTAGAACAGGTGCAAAACAGTTCTTATATTAGGCCTGCTGTGCATGTTGCTCAGGTTGGGAACAAAGCGTTTAAGAAAGCTCTTCAAGATAGTCGCACACACACAACCCATGAAACGGCTTGTAAGTCGTAATTGAACTCATTCTAAAGCAATAATACAGTATTCAGTATAGCTAACAATGTTGTCAGTCATTTTTTTGTCCTATTTTTGTTTTCTGTTTTGTACACCTGATTTATGTAATGCTGCCACATTAATAGGAACACCTGCTCACCTGCCCATTCATGCAGTTTTCTAATCAACCAATCAGGTGCCAGCAGCACAGTGCATGAAATCATGAAGACACAGAATCAGTTCATGCTTACTTCAAACATCATAATGTGCAAAATGTGTTATCTCTGTGACTAATCATTCTGACTGATGTACGCTTTACTCGAAGCTGTAGATATTATGTTTTTGGCTGCTGCCCAAACATTGGCTGATCAGATTATTGCATGAATGTATAGGTGGTCATATAGAAAATAGCGCGAGAGAGAGAGAGAGAGAGAGAGTTAACCACCGGGCATTCGGGATCGAAAATCTTCCTCTCATTTGTGTTACTTTAAATGTACACACTAGAAAACTTAACATGTTACTTTTCCAAGTTTAAGACAAACATACATTTAACGATTTTTATTTCAAATCATTAAACACAAAACATTTTCAGAAAGTGAAGCTGCTTCTGAAAGAATGACAAAATCATGTTGAGAGATTACTAATGTGATACGGGAGGAAGGGGCGGGACTTTGTGGAGGTTGAATTCACAGTTCAAAAAATCAGCACAACTGTCAATCATTCCAGATTTCTGTTGGTCATGTGGTTCCAGTTGGTTTGGAAAAAAAGCTATTTTGACATATTTTTGATGATGTCTGTTACTACCATCCTCCTGTCTCAAAGGGAGTAAAGGCTGGAGCATTCGTATCCTGCATGTTGGTGGACTAGTAACCCATCCACGGCCGCTCATCCGGTCCAGGACACCCTCCCGGTGACATCTTATGTAATTGTACAATCAGTTTCAAAACAAGCGCACAGTTATCAGTTTGAATCAGACTAACATGCATTGAAAACATTGGCTCCCTCCTCACGCTGGCGGTAGTAGAAACAGCCTCGTTTTCTGTTGTCTTATCCCTCTCCAACAGACGGACTCGATTGAGACCCTAAAGGCATGAAGGCTGGCTTTAGCACAAATCTTAATCCTATGTCATAAATCAAAGCTCTGCACACATCCAGATGCCTGGGTATCCATTTTGTGTGTTCTCTCTGATTTCACTGCGTTCGCCTCAGTGCCACTGTTAGAATGTGCGTTAGAGAGATGTTGAACTGTGCAGATTTGATAGAGCTGCTGTTATTGAGTAGCCTATATCCCAGATGAATTGGGGTTACAGGGCATTTGGAAATAGTGTCGCCTTTGTCTATTCACTTATTGCTTCTTTTTCACCACTGAGATTTAGCTGCACTTTCAGCAACCCTGTGCCATTCTCTTACTTCTAGTATTATAAATTGTTTCTGTCCCGGTCTCCTGACTATCCTTTTCACCGTTTGCATTCCTCCTTCCTCGAGAAAGCTTTTGTTCGGCAGCTTGGGTCAAAGCAATGGGTTACATCGACACTTCTACTTTAATAAAAACACAGACATGTTTTACCAACACAGCAAAAAGTGTTTTTTATTTAGGCTACTTGTTTTGGTTTTCTGTCTGAAATGGATCTAGTCAGGTAAGAGGAAGCAGACTAAACAATCTGCCTTAAGTTGTTGAAAACCTTGCTAGCTACAGTAAGTGTAATTTTTTCATGGTTAGCAAAACAGACATAAGCTTGTATTCGGATACTGTCAGAAAGTTCACCATGCCCTTGTACTATTTCTTCGTCATCAAAACACAGAACACACACACTTATACACTCTTAACAGATAGATATATAATGTTTAAACCTTTAAATAAAAGGGTCATTAATAAAAAGCAGACGATAATGAAGCTCCTGTTTAAAAAGACCTTCCTAAGCTTATGATATGTTCTTGTTGTTGTTCCATAAATAGTTTAGGTTACAGATATAGAGGTTTGTCCGATGTTTCCTCGGTTCAACAAGAGTGAAATCTTTAAATCCAATTTCCTCGGTCTTGTCAATAGTTCAGTTCTGGGAAATATTTCAGTCTGTTGTTTTCAAACGTATAGCAGAATGTGTCAGGATTTGACATGGAGGGTTTTCCCAGGCTGCCAGACATTACCTTTCTCATGTAAGTTTGTCTTTATGAGCTGTAGAAAGCTCATATCTCAACAGTGAGATGCAGGAGTTTTTTAATAACAAAGAAAGGTCTGAGGAACAAAGAAACTTTATTATGACTCATGATGTTTCTTTTGACCTGATAAGTCTTGGATTGGAGGAAGTCTGTAAAAGTCAGAAGCAAGTAAATAAATAGGCTTTTTGATGCTTTAGGTTTTCAGTGAAAAGAGAAAACAATGGGCAAATTTTTGCACCACCAAAAAAAATATTTTCCACTGCTCCAGCTGAAAAGGCATTATTATAGTAAAATTTCTGCAAAAGTCTAAAGTGTTTTTTTTTTTTTTGGCCTCTGACTGGATTGACACTGACATAGCCATGGTTCAAAATGTAAATTTTGCGACATTCAGTAGACTATTACAGAAAATAGAGAAAAGCAGAAAGGATTTTTTTTCCAACACTTACTGAACTAATATTTTCTTATCAACCAGACAGATTAAATCATAATATTCACATCACATTACATCACATTAAAACACGAACGTAGAGCTTGGGAATTTAGTACACTAAAACGAATCATCAGAGCTCAGTCTCCATTCCCTGAACACTATTCATAGCATTCAGCTCACACCTCACCAGGTAATAAGCAAGCCACTCACCCGTGAACTGAGCCGTTGTGTTACAGCGTTCTATTTTGCACTATTTTCTGACAGCCTACATGCCGTTCTTATAATTTCAGCTATTTAAATAGTATTTCAAATACTGTGTGAACATGTCGTTAATCAAATTGAGCAGATGTGTCTCTCTTTTCCCAGTTTCACTTCCTCTGGGAGGTCACTAATGTGTTTGAATCTCACACTAATGGAGATAAAGCTCACGCCGTGCACACTGAGCCGTTCAACCACCTCCAAATAAAGCCTTTCATTTAGCAGAGGCCTGGTCGATCTTAGATCTTTACCTGGATGCTGAGATCACAGGAGTAGTTTGCTGTATTGAATAAAAGTCACAATGTATATACTATTGTTTAAGAGCTTTAGTGGCTTTTTTTTATTTTATTTTATTCCAACACCAGGAATGGTTCAGTTAAGATATAGAAGGCATTATTATCATTCTTCTTCTTCTTCTTCTTCTTCTTCTTCTTCTTCTTCTTCTTCTTCTTCTTCTTATTATTATTATTATTATTATTATTATTATTATTAGGAGTAGTAGTAGTAGTAGTAGTAGTAGTTGTTGTAGTAGTCTATTTTAATATTACATTTTTTGTACAAAATTTATTTGTCACATACACATACATACAGAGTACGACATGCAGTGAAATGCTTTTTACATCTGTCCAGTATTCAAACATAAGGAATGCAATTTGGGATAAAAAATATAACCAAAAGGAGGTAGATAAATAAATAAAAAAATAAACTATATAAAGAGAAACTATAGAAAATATGAATATATAAGTGAAAAATAATGTGTATACATAAATATACAAAAATGCGTATGTTTTTTAATTATCGTCCTTAAAGTGTCCATGTGCAGTATGGTGTGTGTATAAGGTGTATAAATTGGTACTGTGCTGTGCAAGTCCAGAGTTAAAGTGACAGTCCAGAGTTAAAGTTTTAAAGTGTCAGTGCAAAAAGGGTGTTCAGAAAAACAGTGAAAGGGAGAGGTCTAGTACTAGATCCAGATCCTGGGTGTTTCCTGGTTTAAACTCCGAATGGCCTGCGGGAAGAAGCTTCTCCTCATTCTCTCTGTGTTTGCTTTCAAGGAGCGGAAGCGTTTCCTTGAACGCAACAAAGAAAAGAGTCCATTGTTGGGATGCCGAGATCCTTTACGATCTTCCCGGCCCTGGTCCGGCACCGCATGCTGTAGATATCCTGCATGTCAGGGAGCTCGGTGTGGGTGGTACGTTCAGCTGACCGCACCACCCTCTGGAGGGCTTACTTGTCCTGCATGGTGCTGTTCCCGAACCAGGAAGCGATGCTACCCGTCAGAACGCTCTCGATGGTGCAGGTGTAGAAAGTCTTTAGCACCTGAGAGTGTGCAATGCAGGCATGTCTTGAGAAAAAAAAGTTCCCCGTTTTCCTCCCCTGAAATCTGGAGTCAGCTGTAGAGCATCAGCACTAATAGCTGCAGGACTTTAATGTCACCCCTTTTCATTTAACAAGTTGACACCCATGTTGTGTGTGTGTAAGGATGCGAATTTGTGACTTGTGAGACAGACACACAAAGTCCCCATTTTCACATTTGAGCTGTTGCGGAAAATGGCCCACGGAAAGAAAAAAAAAACTAACACACAGTTTTTTTTTCACACCGATCCCTGTCTGAGGTTGCTCTCTGGATGAGAATTCTCCTTGTTCTCCTGCAGTGTCGATGCAGAGCTTTTCCTCTATATGTACAGAGAGCCCTGAAACCCTCGCACTTCACAGCTCTGATAAATCTAACTCCGGAACTGGCAGCATGTACCACACCCCACTGTGAGTGTCTGATCAGTTGTGTGCGTTGTGTGACAGCTGTGTAGCGTGACTGTTTGAATATTCTTCAGTAGATAGCAGTGACACAACAGAGGCAATACACTAATACATGCCTACTGTATACACACACACACACACACACACACACACACACACACACACACAGAGTATCACTTCACATAAGAGAGACTCAGATCAAAGTTCAACTGTATAAATACAATAGAATGAAAAAGTAAACGCCAATCAAATCTCTCTTTCATGCCCAGTGTCCTTTCCTCTTCAATGATCTACACTTTTCTGTTCAGAGAGATTTGTCTGATTGTTGCTTTAGCTGAAAGAAAAAAAAAAAACAAAAAAAAAAAAACTGACACTCATAGTTTTTAGGTTTCTCCTAAGTGCTGGGGCAAAAGCATTGATAATGGAACTTCTGTCCTTGCTTTCATGTCTTGTCCTGATACAAATAAGAACATTTTGAAAAGATTCGCTTCCTAGGTTCTCCTTTTAGATCGGTTTTGCTGCCTTGTTAGTTTGAGTTCACTCAAAAGTCTGCCCACCATCCAGGAAGGACGATCCTTCTGACCTGTCAAGGTATGAAGAAGTAAAATAATCAAAGGGAGGAAATGAAAAGCACTAAAATGTCACCACTATGGTTCAGAACCAGCAGGCTGAAGAAAGGTTTCTTGCTGCGGGCCATCAGCATCCTGAATAAACTCTAATCCAGTCATTTGTCCTTCTTGCACTCGTTCACTCATGCCTCCACTCCGTCCCACACACCGGTAACCTTACTGACAGGCACAATCAAAGACACTCATGGACAATCTTTTCAGATGTTTGTGCCACTTCTGGGCATGCTGCAATATTTCTAAGAGCTACTACAGTTTACTGCCACTAAGGTCCAAGTCCTGTCTATGTGCACTATATATCGATCATATTTATTGCACATTACTGCATCTACTTTGCAGTTTTGTTTACTCTGTACCGCAGCTTCACCTGTTTTTATACTCTCCTGTGGACAGATTCTTTCTTGCATTGCATCCTTTCCCTTTATTGACCTGGTTTAACAGTAAATGCAGGTTAAGCATCAGTTTCGGGTGTTTTCTAAAACACTATAGCATAAGATAATAATCATAATAATCATCGTAATCATAATAATAATAATAATTACCTTTGTGTTTACTTGCCGTAAAATAAACAATAACTCTGAATTTAAATAAAATATAATTTGAATATTAAATATTTCTAAAGCCAGGATTACTACCACCACCTTTTCTACCACTAAGTCCTGTCTCTGTGCACTGTATTGATTTATTGCTCATGTTTATTACACAATGCACATGCTCCATCATCATTTTTTAAAATGCTACTTTGTTCTGCTCAGACACTATAACTGCACACAGCAAATCGTTCTTTCACAACCATTTGCCCTCTTGTTCACATACAGTACCCCGACTGGACATTTTCCAGTTCCAGTGTTTCCAGTATGAATCTGAGTGGGAAAACGCATCAGACATACGTACATACACACACATACATACACACACATACATACACACATACATACATACATACATACACACACATACATACACACACATACATACACACATACATACATACATACATACATACATACATACATACATACATACATACATACATACACACACATACATACACACATACACACATACACACATACATACATACAGACACACACACACACACACACACACACACACACACACACACACACACACACACACACACACACACACACATACATACATACATACATACAGTACAGACCAAAAGTTTGGACACACCTTCTCATTCAAAGAGTTTTCTTTATTTTCATGACTATGAAAATTGTAGATTCACACTGAAGGCATCAAAACTATGAATTAACACGTGTGGAATTATATACGTACATAACAAAAAAGTGTGAAACAACTGAAAATATGTCATATTCTAGGTTCTTCAAAGACCTTTTGCCACCTTTTGCTTTGATTACTGCTTTGCACACTCTTGGCATTCTCTTGATGAGCTTCAAGAGGTCGTCACCTGAAATGGTCTTCCGACAGTCTTGAAGGAGTTCCCAGAGATGTTTAGCACTTGTTGGCCCTTTTGCCTTCACTCTGCGGTCCAGCTCACCCCAAACCATCTCGATTTGGTTCAGGTCCGGTGACTGTGGAGGCCAGGTCATCTGGTGCAGCACCCCATCACTCTCCTTCATGGTCAAATAGCCCTTACACAGCCTGGAGGTGTGTTTGGGGTCATTGTCCTGTTGAAAAGGTGGTGTGTCCAAACTTTTGGTCTGTACTGTACATACATACATACATACATACATACATACATACATACATAGATACATACATACATACATACATACATGTACTGTATATGTATCATATTTGTAATCAATCTTCTTCTCCACCTTTTCCCTCTTTCTCTCTATCTTCTTATGGATATTTTTTTAGAATTGGCTCTGAAATTTTCTGCACATGACAAATCAAGTCGACTGTTGAAACCATGTTGATTTCACAAATCAGCAAAACCAGCTTAAGAAGAGCTCCCAGTAGGTGGGAAGGACTCGGCACAGCCCAGGAGGTTCCTCGTGAATGTGCTGAAAGACGCAGCGTTCTTCAGATTTACAGAACACTGATCGATTCTGGACGTGGCGATTGTCTGACACGTACATTAAAAGAAAAATCCCCATAAGAGAATTTTTTGGCAATCAGAGCGAGTTTCCGGACCTCTTTGGTTGTTCCGATTTTGGCATTTTCAGAAGAAAGCACAATACATTTCTGCAACAGGTGAATTTATCATCGCTGTATTTATTTAGATTTATATTCTTCCAAAATACATTTATTATTCATTTGTTCGGTTTTCGGATGCGAATCTGAATGTTCCCACTGCCATGATGGAGCCTTAAGTTAAACTGCTCTGAATGTTCAGTGTTTTATAAATAACTTTTATTAAATATAGAAAAAAATATATAGAGGGAGAAAGAGACGAGGGAAAGGAAGAGGCAGATAGAAAGAGCAAACGAAAACAGGGATGGGGTAGCAAAAAAGATTAAGGTATACAGAAAGAGAATGACAGGTGAAGAGAGATGGAGTGAGAGAGGGAAATAGAGGGAGACAGGAAAAGTGTAGAAAGACAGGACAAGAGGCAGACAGAGGAGAGAGAGCGAGAGAGAGTGGCAGGCAGTGTGATAGACTAGAGAGAGATGGATGGATGGGGGAGACAGAGAAATGGGGAAAGAGAGAAAGATGGAGGGATAGACAAAGAGTAATGGTGTGTGTGTGTGTGTGTGAGAGAGAGAGAGAGAGAGAGAGAGAGAGAGAGAGAGAGAGAGAGAGAGAGAGAGAGAGAAAGAGAGAGAGCTAATGTAATGAATATGGAAATTTAAGAACAGTAATTGTTTTACAGTTTTCCTAAAATCCCTCTTCTGGCCTAAATTTATAAATCTTTCCTCGGCAACTCAAAGAAATTCATTTAGCCATCTCAGATTATCACGCTCACTCACTTTCCTCGCTTTACCACATTTTCATATCTAGAAGCGCGGCCTCATCGGTTAAAATAACACAAATTCTGCGTAATTGGCTTGACATTTCGGTGGCTTCAGCTGAGCAAATTTATCACAGAGCCTCATAACACACTGTTTTCTTCCTCGGCCAAACATCCTTCCATCTCTCTCTCTCTCTCTCTCTCTCTCTCTCTCTCTCTCTCTCTCTCTCTCTCTCTCTGTATCTCTTTTTCTGTATAGACAGACAGACAGATACACTGTAGATAGATAGATAGATAGATAGATAGATAGATAGATAGATAGATAGATAGATAGATAGATAGATAGATAGATAGATAGATAGATAGATAGATAGGTGTGTGTGTGTTTATTTAGTGTTTAGTTTATTTTGTCATCCATGGTCATTTGCATCAGACGAATAAATACAGAAATTACCAATATTGGTTTTGCATCTTGATCGTGCTTTAGAGCATTAATAATCCTGTTAGGAAACAAGCTTGTTTATTTCTTCTTCTTCTTCTTCTTCTTCTTCTTCTTCTTCTTCTTCTTCTTCTTCTCACTTCTTCTTTTTACCAAATTTCTACCAAATTTGCATGATTTTTTCCACAGTCCCCAAATGAGGTTGACTAAAAGAGACAGGTTTTAATTTTCACTTTGTCTCCTAGTGTTAATCAGACTTTTAGACCAAATACTTTTTTGGTCTACTTAAATTTTTTCCAAAATGATTTCTCTGAAAAGATTGATACTCGATCTCTACTGACAGGAAAACAGAAATTAAATTGTGAGTTGAGGATTCTTGAAAAAATGTCAGGATTCAGCCCGGATTTTGGCCATGTGCTTTTTTGTTTACGTTCCGTGTTCACGTGTCTGCCCCGCCCTTGTCTTTTCCTCCCCACCTCTACACACCTGTCTCTCATGTGTCTAAATTATTATTAGTACTTAGTTAAGCCACGTTGCCTAACGCAGCCCGGAATCCTTTGTTTTGTCCTGGTGTCGTTTGTTGTCGTGTCTCGAGTCGGTGTTCGTGTTTTATGTTTTTTGTAATAAAGCCCGTTTTTTTTAAGCTATCCTGCATTTGGGTCTTTATCCCCACGTGTCTGACAAAATCCCATTTCAGAGTGATGCTGATACTAACCCCAGTGTGGCCTGGCATTTTAGCAAGCATTTTATGAACTTACACACTCCATGCTTACACACATTCATTAGTACAGACGTCTTTGGAGAGCCAGTCCACCACATAACCATCTAGTGATAAGTTCTGTTACTATATTCTACTAACAAGTATTTGATGAAGGCAGGATGCAAGTATATAAACATAGCATGAGAATTTTTATGGCCAATCCAATAATCCATGTCTGTAGTAAGCTCAAGTTCAGAGCTCACCAACATACAGTAAAGCAACCTGGTTCAACGAGGCAGAAAGCAAGATCAAGAGTCAAATATGCTTGGAAGGACAAATCAATCAATGGGTCTTTACAAGAAGGGAGAGAAACCAGAAACAGGACAGGACAGAACCAGAAACAGGTGCTCACATTAGGATAACAAAGTAGTCACGGGGCCAGAACATCGACTAAACTCAAAACAAAGCAAACACAGCACTATTGGTCAATCTGGTAAATAGAGCGCACTGGAGAGTAAGAGTGTAGATAATAAACTTTACTAATATTAACAACCAGGCTAAGAATAATATCATTCATCTCGGCTAGACTGCATAAATAAAAAAAAGCACCATAGCAGTCTTTCTTGGAGAAGCCACAGTTTGATTTATAATAAAAACTGCACTTCCAATTCAGGCACAAAGCTTCTCTGACCTTTTGAAGGAAATGTTAAACGTAAATTAGTTGTCAGAACGAAACAGGGAGAGATAATGCGCGTGACGTCCGTTCGTCCGACACATTCTGACGGCTGACCTTTGGGTTACCTGAAGTAGAACACCTCGCTTGGAGGTTAAGGGTCAGATTTGGTAGTATTTGTAGAGCACAAAGGAATAAATAAATAGATTAAAATTTTATTCTCTCTTATAGATGACTCATGTATTGAGTTTATACGACGTGAAACTCGTGAATTTTTTATTTATTTATTTATTTTTTTAGCCACCTTACTTATTGAAAGAGCAGTTTTCGTAACACAGATCAAAGAAAGTTCTGTACAATGTGATCATGATGTTTGAGATCA
This sequence comes from Tachysurus fulvidraco, assembly GCF_022655615.1. Taxonomy (NCBI): domain Eukaryota; kingdom Metazoa; phylum Chordata; class Actinopteri; order Siluriformes; family Bagridae; genus Tachysurus; species Tachysurus fulvidraco. Next base: position 23,795,962 of record NC_062524.1, read on the forward strand.
GACACATCAGTATTCAAAGCATTTGAGCTTCTACTGCTCATTAAATCTTCCACTGACCTCTCTACCTATAAAGATGCTACAGTAAGTAAATCTGATTGTGTATGTGTGTATTTCTTTTTTAAATTGTTCTTGAGCAGTTATGTTTCCCCAGAATTATATGCCATTGTGACCTTATAGAGCATATCATATGATAAAATACATAATAATAATAATAATAATAATAATAATAATAATAATAATAATAATAATAATAATAATAATAATAATAATGAACTTTATTTTCTATAGCGCCTTTAAAAGTAGCATCTCAAAGCGGTTCACAGAAAAAAAAGGAAACTTACAATTATACAAATAATATGTTAAAATAAGTAAGATATAAAAACACACCAAATAAGAACATACTATCAAAACAAGTAGGGTAAAAAAAAATCAAGTAAAAGCTACCCTAAAGAAATAAGCTTTGAGGAAGGATTTAAAGACACTTAGGGATTCTGCTTGCCTAATCTGAACAGGCAAGAAATTCCAAAGTCTTGGAGGTACAGAAGAAAATGCCCTATCAACCATAGATTTTAAACGGGTTTGTGGGACGATTAAAGGCCAATTTCCGAAGAGCGGAGAGGTGTGTAGGGGGCTAAAAGCTCAGTAAGGTAGTGAGGAGCCAAACCATTCAAAGCTTTGTAGGTAAGCATAAGAACTTTAAAATCCACCCGAAATCTGACAGGGAGCCAATGTAAGGACTCCAAGACTGGAGTGATGTGATCCCTTGTTTCGTTGTTCCACAAATAATAACAATCCTTTACAGCCAAAACTGTACATTTGTTTGTTTTAAGAGGATACATGATCTGTAAGGCAAGCTTGTTTTGTAAATGATATGCAATGACTGAGGGAATTATAGGGGGCCTAAAACAGAGACCTGTGGGACACCTTATTGAGTGTTTACCCTCTTCCACATACACATGTTATTATCAGTACAGATAACATAAAACCATTTTTGGAGGTTGAGGCAGCACTAATCAGGATTTTTCTCACTCTTGAGAGAAGGAAATACTGAAAAATAGAAAAAATAGAGGCTGGAGAGAATTGACTGAATTTGGTCCAAGGTTACCTTATGTTTTATAATATAGAAAACCATATTAGCAAGGTTCTCTCTCTCTCTCTCTCTCTCTCTCTCTCTCTCTCTCTCTCTCTCTCTCTCTCTCTCTCTCCCTCCCTCTCTCTCTCTCTCTCTCTCTCTCTCTCTCTCTCTCTCTCTCTCTCTCTCTCTCTAACTCTTTTATATACACACAAGTAGATGCTCATATATACTGTATTTTGCAGAAATTCCCATATAGCATAGGATCTGACATGTACAGTTAATCAATCAGATCTATACAACATTAAGAAGTAATTAAAATGTTCATTCACCATAAAGACGTCATGACAAGTGCTGCAGGCAGTGGTGCACTCTAAATCCCTGCTGATCCATTTTGATTGACACACACACACACACACACACACACACACACACACACACACACACACACACACACACACACACATACAGGCTTATACATCACTTTCTTTTGGTGTTTCTACTTTTTGAAAGTAAGAACAGGTGCAGTGGTGCATAATGGGAGTTGTGTGTGTTTCTTTTTTTTAAAGGTTTTATCTGCATGATTCTCTGCCTACCTTTTGACAAGTTATGCGTTGCATTCTTTTCGAAGTGAAGTGAACAAAAACGGATACACATGGGTCAAAGCTCACCAATGTTCAGCATCCTGAACTAGAAACAACATGTGCTCGCATTAGGTATGTGACGATAGTGTAGCTAATAGACATCACTAATTTCAACTCACCCAAATAACATATTGGCTACCAGGCTAAGAAGAATATAATTTATTTCAAATGGAGCAATCTTTTATGGAGAAAACACTGATTAATTGGTCTAATAATTGAGTCTCAGGTACCAGATTCATGTGTCCATTATGGTTTTCTCCCAGCTCCTAGAAACTTATAAATGATCTAATAAGTGTCTAAATGATCTAAGTGAATTAGCATACAAATTTGTGCACAAAATTGTTCATTCCAGGTTCACACCCAGTTTTCCCTGGATAGAGGATCCATTGAGTCTGAACAGGCTGAAATGTTAAGTATGGATGGATGGATGGATGGATGGACAGATGGATGGATGGATGGATGGATGGATGGATATTGTTGGTTTTTATTTAGCTATCAGATTTAAGACTGTACAAAGGTCAAGACAGCCCAGTGCCTGGGAGATTTTTATCCAAATTCAGTCTGTTTGCTAGAGATGTTCTGGATATTCAGTCGCACAAGCGATAGAAATTTTCTCAGGCTCGATACACATTATCTGGGAAAACATCACAAAAAAGCCTGACCTCGTTTCCACAAAATGTAACGGTTTGATGGTGACCCACCTGAGGCATTGTGAATTGCGTGTGGATTTAGAGAAGTGTCATTCCGAGGCGGTTTTCAGGTTGGAGTGTTATTCAAAATCCTAACACAATTTTAAATGTTAACAATGCACAATGTGGTACTTAAACCCACAGGGCATCTCAATATGGCTGGCTGCATTTTAGCTGCATTTCCATGATAATTTATGCTAATAGAAAATGAAATTGCCAGCAATTTATCCTCACTTTATCTCCTGATGGCGGCCATTAAAGCAGAGATGAGCTGCCTGATAAACATCCATTTTTTGTCTGGAATGTGTGTGGCCTAGCGTATTTACTGTGTGTGTGTGTGTGTGTGTGTGTGTGTGTGTGTGTGTGTGTGTGTGTGTGTGTGTGTGTGTGTGTGTGTGTGTGTGTGGCTTTGGGGTTTCAAACAGCAGCTGGGATCATTACTGCTTATCAGATGCTAATATACAGGGAGTGGACACAAAAATTGTAATAATAATAAATGTAATAATAATAATAATAATGATAAGAATATAGCTAACTGGCTAACATATGCTAAACTGTGAGTGCTAATAAAATGAGCTAATCTGACAGGATTTATAAGCAAGATGTATACATAAACCACATTATTTATTTATTTATTTATTTATTTATTTATTTATTTATTTATTTATTTATTTATAATTCCAGTTAGTGAGCTGCTACTAACACTAGCAAACTGACTGACATGAGCTAACCTGAAGGGGTTTACCACAACTGTTTGCCAGAAAACTATAATTTATGTAAGGGCTAAGCTACCATAACCTAACAAGATAAAACTTATTAGTCACCTTATTTTAGATTCCATGTTTTTAACTTTCACATATTTATAAGGGGATACGATTTTGAATATTAGGATTGAGTTCATAGTTAATTAAAGCTGTCTCTTATAATTTATTTTTTTTTCAAACTTTTTTGAAATTCAAGTCTATGAGTAATGCACATGTTGTTTGTGGAGACCGAATTATTCTAATGCTTTAGTAATCACAGTCAAAAATAATTCAAGGAAGAAACGCTCATTAGAATTTAAATGAATCCGTTTACGTGTGTAAACTCTCTGCTGTTTTTTCCCCCCTATATCATCACTATTATTTCCTTCAGCTCCTGTATAATACAGATAATTATGTCCGTTATACTGTATCTGTTCATCATGGAGCATTTTTAATTCTGCTTTATTCTGTGTGTTAAACAAATCTATTGTTTTGTTATTATGTTATATTTGTGATTATAGATTAAGCAGTTTCCAGTTTTATGATTGTGCAAGTCTTTGTTTTGGTTATTATTAGATTTCGCACACGCCGATTGTGGGTAGTACTGGGTAGAAAAGCAGAACACGTCATAAGTTTATTTCAGGAACTGTGAAGAGTACAGTAGAGCTGTGTGACCTAATGAAGAATGTGCATGACATTGGGTGTGTGTGTGTGTGTGTGTGTGTGTGTGTGTGTGTGTGTGTGTGTGTGTGTGTGTGTGTGTGAGTGAGAGAGAGAGAGAGAGAGAATATGAATTCTTTTGTTTTTGCTTTCTATGCAGTGTCTAATTTGGTTCACTATTTACAACATAGTGGACTATTAGGATGCAGCCTTTTGTAGCTTATTACAGATGCAGCGTCTAGCAGTTCACGGTATTATTGCCCATAGTGCACAGTTAATCCAAGTGTACAGAAACTTCTACTCGAAAATGTGACACTGCATAACAATTTCCTTAAGCTCGAAATGTACTCAGGGAATAAATAATAATTAAAACAACACATGCAGTAATAGAGGCGTGTATAAGAGCAGGACTCAACCAGAACTAGTGTGATACTGATTATTTTCCTGCAGGAGCATTTTGTCCTATAAGATAACGATAGTTTTATAATGTTTTCTCTATTATAGAATAACGATTTGGTCCGTTTGTAGTTGTTTTTATCCGCAAAACAACCTGGCAGGAGCTTCTGTTTTAGAAATGTAAGTCAAATTATTCATTTGGTGGACCTTTTTGCTTTTCACATCCTTTTTTTTCTAATTTTAAATGTTTAATCACAAGAGGTCACTGAAACAACTCATATTGATCCTCATAATCTGTAGACCTTTGATTTCCGCTACCGCACGTCGAGTTCCAATTCGCACCTAAAACACCCTTCACATTTACTCTGCATATTATTTTTAGAACCTATGCTGGTTTTTAATGATTTCTGTCCTCTCAGTTGCCACTTATCCTTTGCCGGTCGTGCTCCTGACGGGGTCGTGGAGTGGACAGAGATGTTAAAGGCGGATTTTGGCATCCTGCATCTAAAACACATTCAGATTCAAATTCAGCCATCCAGCTGACCCGTTAATCAAGCGCTGCACTCGAGTCAAGAGCGCGCAACCGAGATTGAGTTAGTGTTCAAGTGACGGAAAAGAAACGTACTCACTCGCACACACATTTTTTTTTGTCCACTTAAACATGCAGTTTGACATTATTTAAAAGTTTTAATGCAAATTAATTAGATGAAACGATCCAGAGAGTCCAGAGAGTTCAAAGTGTCGGCAGATGAGGTATGCTTGAGTAGCGAGTGTGAAGGATTGCAATTAAAGCTGATGAAAAGGCTTTTTAAACACAAACCCGCTGACAGACTAGCAAGCTCATATAAAAAGAATATTGCCAACAATGTATAAGGCACATTAACCTTTTTGATCTAAGAAGGGAGAAAAAAAATCTGGCTTTGTTGTGTTAGATTGTCTTGGGTTCACTTGTGGTGTGGCAATTTCTTTTTGAATGACCATACCCCCATGCACAAGGCATGAGAGGGTTACTGGATTAATGAGTTGATGAATATGACATCTCAAGTAAATATGAGATTATGGAACATTGTGTCTTCACCAACATCGTCAAAACATGATCACTGGCGATTAAACAAAATAATTCTGACTACATGTTGACCGGAAGGAACTGAAGCTATTCAATAGAGATATTCTGAATGACAGATGTGCTATGGGAAGAAGGTGAGCCAGCAGAAGCTCTGCTTGAAACCTTGGGTCCTGGCATTCATGTGGATGTTAATTTGACACATACTGTACCAGGAATGGTTTCAGGAACATGACTCTAAGAATTCAAGGTATTGACTTTGGCCTTCAGGTTCTCCAGATCTCATTCCGACTGAGCATCTCTGGGACGTGCTGGCCAATCAATTCAGATCCATTGAGGATCCACCTTACATCTTACATGAATGAAATGATCTGCTGATAATGACATGGCACCAGATACGACAACACACCTTCAGAGGATTGTGGAGTCCATGACTCGACAGGTCAGAGCCGTTTTGGCGGCAAAAGTGGCACATTTTCAATCTTTATTTCTGTAGTACTACCATAGAAATAAAAATCGTGGCTACAAAAGCGCTGATGGTTTCAAAAGCATGAAGTGATAGCTATCTGACTACTGATCCGAACCACAGCAGAGAACTTTCGTTTTTTTTTTTTTTTTTTTTGAAGAAAGTTCCAAAATCTTGTGTGTTAAAACAGAGCAGCCACGGGACAACATTGTTATTTTGCAGTTTCTGCAGAGGCAATAGTCAACAGTTCTCTTGAGAAAACATTACAGGTCTCAGTGGCAACTGACGAACAAAACAGAACATTCTATACTGCAGAAGCTGAAACTCTCCACACTACAGTTTCTGTCTCCTTTAACGATCCAGGTTAGGGCCCGGTAACTCAGCAACCCCAGGGCCCAAAATCATTCTGCCGCAATTATGTTATTATAGCAATTATAGTCTGACAAATGATCAGGCAGAAGAATAGTGCTAGATTTAGTCCAGTATTTTAATGTCATGCTGTAGGGATGAAGATTTAATTAAGGTGGTTTTGTGCACATCATTTGATGATTTGAGGTAGTTGCTTCGTTGTGTGTCCTTTGCTTGATATGCTCAGTTAGAGATAGAGAGTTAGATATCCCAGTATTTGATGTATAAATCTGTTGATGTAGATAAAATTTCCAGCTTGTTTGTAGGTCCCTAGTCCTTAAAACACTGCATTCTGTTTCTATGGTATTTATAAGTAATCAAGAAACAATAACGTTGCGGTTCAGTGTTGTTTATTTTTTTCTGTAACACAACCTGTTGTGTTTTTTCCACAACGGACTGCCAGGCTGACACTTGATTTTTATATTTCCAGTGCTCAGCTGCTCCTGTAGTAAGCTTTTGAAGACTGTTTTTATTGTCACTTCATTCTCTTATGGAGCACCACCCAGTTTACACGTATTGTCTTTATCTATTTCTCTCTCCCTCTCTCTCTCCCCATGTCACACGTATACACAATCCCCATAGCAGACACTCACCCCAGTCAGCCCCTTTATCCAGGCAGATGTTGGACTGGTGTTAAATATTTTATGTATTTTTCACCCAACTCCACACAATAAAACCATGCCTTACAGCAGTAAGCAAGGAGGCAGCGGAACGCAGCGGGCAAATTTTTCAAATTTATACTCGAGTTCAAGTTCTCTGAAATTCAGATCCATTTCCTTGGCCGGAATCTTTCATCTTTTACAGTATTTCACCTGTGGACATGTTTATGAGGTGAAATCACAGCAAAAGCAATCACCAGCTCCCTAACTAATGACTCGCTTACTTCTCTTTCTTTCACCTCACACACTTCCACGTCCATTTTTGTGCTGATATCCCATGACAGCTGCGGCTTTAGACTTGTCATTTGAAAATGCCCCCCTCTACTTCATGAATAGTAATGAGTTAGAAATGAGATTTTACAGCAGCTGTCCAGCTGCTCCAGCATGGTGTGGCATGAGCAGATGCTAGCGTCTGCTGTGTGGGCTGAACGGACCCGAGGAGTCTGAATCATCCACACAGGCAGCTCATTGCAGCTTCTTTACTCCTTGTTCGCTCTCTCGACAGAAGCGTTTTTTTTTTGTTTGATCGATCGTCGATCCTCTCATGTTCTTGGCATTCATCTTTTTTTTTAATACACTTTTGAGAATGCTTTATGAAGCCAGGTGTACATCAGTAGAAAGTGCAAAAAAAATGAACAAGAAAGATGAGTTAATAGTAGAATCCAATCCAAAAAAATCCAAACTCAAGAGGTTTAATAGGAACTTTCACTCATGAGCTGTGCTCAGTAATCAGAGTGATCTGTATGTTTTTCCTCTCTGTATGTGATAGCTGGATGCAGTGGAGACTATAGGACATATCGATCTCAGCATTTTTGTCTCAGCAGTTCTGTCTGATTTTTAAGAATATTTTTAGTGCTGTATCTGTGTGTTTTAAAAAGTTAAACATCAGCTTTTTTGTTTGTTTTACAATATATAAAGTTTTTTTTCTACAGTGTAATTTGTTCTGTAAAATACTATAATTGTTGGTCATTGTTTTTTTGTTTTTTTTTGGTTACACTACAACATCACAATAATATAGTTACACTATAGTGTCAGTTTGTTTTGGTTAAAGTTATACTACAGCATCACCTTGTTTTAATAATGTAGTGTCTGTTTGTTTTGTTATTGTTACACTATAGTGTCAGTTTATTTTGTTATTGTTACACTATAGTGTCTGTTTGTTTTGTTATTGTTACACTATAGTGTCTGTTTGTTTTGTTATTGTTACACTATAGTGTCTGTTTGTTTTGTTATTGTTACCCTATAGTGTCTGTTTGTTTTGTTATTGTTACCCTATAGTGTCTGTTTGTTTTGTTATTGTTACCCTATAGTGTCTGTTTGTTTTGTTATTGTTACACTATAGTGTCTGTTTGTTTTGTTATTGTTACACTATAGTGTCTGTTTGTTTTGTTATTGTTACACTATAGTGTCTGTTTGTTTTGTTATTGTTACACTATAGTGTCAATTTGTTTTGATAATGTTACACTACTGTATAGTGTCAGTTTGTTTTGTTATTGTTACACTATAATGTCAGTTTGTTTTGTTATTGTTACACTATAGTGTCTGTTTGTTTTGTTATTGTTACACTATAGTGTCAGTTTGTTTTGTTATTGTTACACTATAATGTCAGTTTGTTTTGTTATTGTTACACTACAGTGTCAGTTTGTTTTGTTATTGTTACACTATAATGTCAGTTTGTTTTGTTATTGTTACACTATAGTGTCTGTTTGTTTTGTTATTGTTACACTATAATGTCAATTTGTTTTGATAATGTTACACTATAGTGTCAGTTTGTTTTGGTTAAATTTATACTACAGCATCACCTTGTTTTGTAGATATTACACTTCAGTGTCAATTTTTGTTGAAGTTAAACTCCAGCAAAAGTTTGTTTTCAAAACATTACTTTATACTGTCAGTTATAGCCATAATCCTAAAGCCAAAAGCTTGGATCTATATAAAAAAAAAAGCCATGTATTGATGCTGTGGGATTACTAGCAATGACGATTGCTATATAGCTGTCCATGCCAAATCAAAATAAATGCAGCCAGAATAGAAATGGTATTTAATTATACAAATGAAAAATGTTACAAAGCATTATTGCTTGCTGCTTAGCAGATTACATATTGCACATATATCAGTACATAATAACTGGATTGTTTGGGCACATTATAAAGTAACAGTGAAATAATACAGATAAAAGAAAAATGTTAATCTTCAGGATGTCCATACTTTACACATTTTTATACATGAATGTGTAGTGCTAGTTTGTTCCCAAGTCTTAGTTTTTCTGCATACACAGGGTTATACTGTACAACAATATTTTAATAGCAGATGGTGCATATAAGGTGTGTGTCAGTTTCACGTGTGCGTGTGAAAGAAAAAAAAAATTTTGTCATGCTGTCTCTGACCTGCTGAGTTTATTCTAATTCCATCCTCATCACAGTCAGAGCCATGTCTCGTATTACTGACACACTCATCAGGGTGCTCATGCAATCTACCTGAAACAGGTGTCCAGAAGTTGATGTGCTGTGTGTGACTGTGTGTGAGTGTTCGCATGTATGCATGGAGTGGAGTGTTCAATATTAGAGGCTTACATATGTGTACATAAAGATCTTTGTTTATACAGGGTTTGCTATTAAACCAGACAAACATTGCGACTGAGACAGTGCTGTCTCTTGAGCCACATGCTGTAGCACACACACACACACACACACACACACACACACACACACACACACACACACACACACACACACACACACACACCAATGTTCACACCAAATGAAGAATCTTCTAAAATCCTACACTTTTCTTATTATCCGAGACTTGCCGTCACACTTAAAGCTGCTCGTTTATTATATCAACTTTGTCATAAATTCCTTATGTCGTGCCAGATGTGTGTAAGGGGGGGCTAATTTTTTTTGCAGGAGTCTTAAATGCTTGTATGAGAGCGAAATAGATTCTCCAGGAGAAAGATCCGGATTCTTAAACTTCACAAATATGCATTTATGCCAAATCACAAATGATTTCCAAATTTACTCCATGTGTTGCCTATACAGGATTTCATGAATGGAACATAACAGGATAGCTGTTATTGACAAATAATCCACTATGGGGTTAGCCTGGAGTTACTGGTGCATCAACAAAACTATTCATACAGAAAATTAATCTACACCTGCTGACCAATCAGAGCGCAGAATAAAACAGGTGTGTTATAAAACATGATTATTTTCACAATATTTATACACTTTTGTAACAGTTAGAACACCGATGTGTGGCAGATCTCATGTGGCAGAACGCCATGGATTTATAGTCCACTCGTCACCCAAGCTTTTATTTTTGCAGCTTTAGGATTTCCTCTTTTAAGGTTTATTCAGCGACAAGATTCTTTAGTGTCACAATGCATGCGGATGCCATCTTTTAATTAAACCTACTGCTTTATTATTAGTGAATGAGCCACATGGATATGTATAATCTTCCACTGAAAAAGGATGAGCTTGTGTACGTTTTGTACAAAGGTTTTTTTTGTTTGTTTGTTTATTTTGATAAAATATTTGTAATATTATTACTATTAATATTACTATTATTATAATATCAGAATATATTTTCACAAATTTAAGGAGAATTGCTGGATTATGCAAAAAAATAGGTGCCACAATCTATGTCTTTATTTATTTAGTGACCTAAATATTCATACATGTACTGTATATATTTTAGATTAAAACTGTATGTAAATCTAGAATACATGATACAGCTTAAAATATGCGGATGCCAGACCATTGAACTTCCAATTTCAGACAATATCAATTATATTTACATTTACAGCATTTGTCGGATGCCCTTATCCAGTGCAACGTACACAATTATACATATCACTGATATATTGGAGGGTTCCTTTTTTGCTGTTATGTCAATCTCCAGTTTTCTGAAAAACCTTTTCTTGGTTGTTTGTTTGTGTTTTAACTTTAAGAGTTTGTGAGGATTTGTGCTCATTCAGCAGCAAGAGCCCAAGAGTTTGTGCATTGATGTGCGGCGCGAAGTTGGAGTTCCACTTCATCTCAGAGATATTCAGTTGAGGTCTGGGCTTTGTTTCTCCAGGCGAAACTTGGCGAACCTAGACATGATGGACCTCATTTTTTTGCAAAGGGACATTGCCATGCTTTAACAAGTTTGGGAGTCTGTTTTATTGAAAGGAAATCTTACTGATACAGTTTAAAAACATATTCTACAAGGTGGGTGTTCAATATGTGCAAAGGTAGATTAGATCCAGGTGTGGCTCCTGCTTGGCTGAAGTAAAAACCTGTACTCATACCAGACCTTGTCCACATATTAAAACTCACAAATATGATGTATACCTCTGATTTGAATGTTTTGTTTCCACAACATGTTGCCACAGAGTTGGGAAAACTGAACTATCCAGAACAAGGCTGTCTAATCTTGTCTGGAAAGGGCCAGCATGTGTACAGGTTTCCATTCTAACCAAGCAGAAGCCACACCAGCCTTTTCCCAATCAGACTATACAGTACACTCCTGTTCAAGGCAGACCTGGGCTTCTAACTTTGTGACCATATTTTGGGGGAAAAAGAAAATATTGTTATGTGTTATGATCAGATCTCCACATATCTCTGGCAATATAGTGTATATAGTGTGCCTGCTCTTCATATCTGCATTTGTGTTTATTTAAAACATCAAATGTCACTCAGGTTTAGACCTTAGGACTGAGATTTTAGGCCATTTTACTATAATATGGTGTATACTTTAGTTGTTTTTGTACTCAGAGAACTCACATTTACTCACATTTATCATCCTAAGCAGCTGCAAACAAGTCATTCCCTTGCATTATTTCTATACGCAGGTAATAATTTTTTTCTGGCTCGCCATCTGTCACAGTGCAGTGGTACACTGATTGAGGCTGTGGCACCTGCTCTGCTTTAAAATATCTACCAAGAAGTTGGGCAGAGGTCCAGTTGTAATAAACCACCATCTGATCTAATTGTGTATACATATATATGGACAATGTCTCTGACATCTGTGCATAGAGTTTCGTTGTGTATCGATGATCCGATAGCAGCGGCAAAAAATGCGCGTCGTAAGAAGTCTATTCCAAGACCGAAGCCTCGTGAGAGTGCTTTACCACATAATGAACAAGTAATAATTCCATCAGGTAATGTGGGACATATTGGCAGTGCAGGGTGGATGATGAGATTTGTGATTTGTGCACTTGGAAATTATTATGGTGACAAATAGGGGTAAGATGCATGCAATTAAATACAAGGCCATAACGGAAGAAAAGCTCGTCCAGACATTAAGTGATTTGCTAAACCCTTTCTAAAACTTGCTAAAGCTACATTTGAGTAGATCGGAAACCATAAACGTGTTAGAACGACTTAGAACATGTTAAAATCCAATCGAGAATCTGAAAATTACTGCTCACCATTGGTGAAAGAGTTAACATATCAGGAATCAAATGTGCAAAGTTGAAGACTTAGAAGATTTATAGCTGTGAATCCATTCAGGCAGGTGAAGACTTATTTAACCAACTAATCTTTGCTTTTTTATTTTTGTTGTTCAAATTTTAGTCACAATCCCAATTAAACCTATTTAAATTCCACTCTGTAACACTACAAGACGTTTATTGTTAATTGTTATCTCTAACTATTTCTGGTCTGTAACAATGGATAACTATTTTAAATGAGGGATGTGGTATCTCAGTGTTTAAGGTGTTGGACTACTGAATGGAAGGTCCTGGGTTTGAACCCCAGGTCCACCAAGCTGCCACTGCTGGGCCCCTGAGCAAGGCCCATAACCCTCAGTTGCTCAGTTGTAAGTCACGCTGTATAAGGGTGTCTGCTAAATGCCGTAAATGTAAATAAATGATGTGTTGACAAACCAGCACAACTGAACTTCTGAAAACCACACCATAATAACATTTTAAATAGGAAAATAAATATCATTTAAAAACTGGAATTTCAGAGGAACAGAAGCATTTCCAAGAATTGCACTTATGAACATTGGTTCAGAGTTATAAGATAAACATCTTTAAAAAAAAAAACAAAAAAAAAAGCTCTGTCCATCCATGGATATTGAACTGATTACATGAAATGACACTTATAATCAAGAATAAAACAAAATCTGTGGAGCAAATTAAAAGTAGCGAAATCCTTCCAGACGTCCATAGTACAATGAACAGGACTACGATTGAAAAGTGCCGGAGGTTGAATTTTAAAAAGATCTGGTTTACCTCCAACTAACAGAATACCCTAATTTTCCCAACAGGTTGGTTTCAAGGAATTCAAATTTGTATACCTGTCGTAAAATATCCATCAGGGCACAGGAATTATAGACGAGGTTATAGCCGTGATGCCAATTGCATCATAGCATGTTTTAGATGTGTTTTAGCTGGGTTCGCCTCATGCATGAGGTCTCTCTGCACCCACAAGTTTACTTTGATGCTGCCTGAAGATAGAAGCTGTACAAGAGTGAGCTTCAAACAGGCTTGATTTACGGGTGGTGGAGCTGAGAGTACAGTTTCATTCAAAAAGATGTATGTCCCTGGATGTGTATTTGAGCTACAGAAGGGTTCTCAAAATCTTGTGGGTTCTTCTGGGGGAAGTCATGGCCTAATGGTTAGAGAGTCTGACTCCTAACCCTAAGGTTGTGGGTTTGAGTCTCGGGCTGGCCATGACTGAGGTGCGCTTGATCAAGTGCTCCCCCAACTTCTCCCCGGGTGCCACAGCATAAATGGCTGCCCACTGCTCTGGGTATGTGTTCACGGTGTGTGTTCACTGCTGTGTGTGTGTGTGTGTGTGTGCACTTTGGATGGGTTAAACGCAGAGAACAAATTCTGAGTATGGGTCACCGTACTTAGCCGCATGTCACATCACTTGTAGCAGTTAATTTTACCTCTCTATTACTTTGAATTCACAACCTACCTAACCTATCAAACCATATGATCTCTGGTCAATAACAGAACAATTAAGAAAGTACTGTTTATCATTTGTGCTGTCAGCATGGAGCCAATACCATCTACCATCCATCCATCCATCCATCCATCCATCCATCCATCCATCCATCCATCCATCCATCCATCCATCCATCCAACCAACCACTCAACCACTCATCCAACCACCAACCCAACCACCCATCCATCCGTCCGTCCGTCCGTGCTTCCGTCCGTCCGTCCGTCCGTCCGTGCGTCCGTCCGTCCGTCCGTCCATCCATCCATCCATCCATCCATCCATCCATCCATCCATCCATCCATCCATCCATCCATCCGTCCATCTATCAGCTCTGTGCTTGGGATTTATGACCTTCTGAACTCAAAGCCTTGACCACTGATGCACCCTTTTTTTTCTTCTCTATTTATGTAATGCTCTAACTCTAATACAGAGACAGAGAGCTAAAAAGAAAGAAAAAAAGCAAACTAAAGTATAGTACCAGAATACTTTGAGTCATGTATAATAGCTGGCTGTTTCTCTTTCATTTTTTCACCCTTTCATTCTGTGCATTCTTTTGCTTTGCAGAGACGTTCTGTCTCACTTTCTTCCTTCATCCTTCTGCTCATAATTGCTTCATCTCTTTTCTTTCTTCAAACTAGGCTCTCTGTCAGCCACGCCCCTTCTGCCCTGTCCCTGGCACTCACTTCCATCTTCCATCATCCATTTTTACTTCTCTCTCTCTCTCTCTCTCTCTCTCTCTCTCTCTCTCTCTCTCTCTCTCTCTCTCTCTCTCTCTCTCTCTCTCTCCGTGTTGGCGTGACATTTGCCATGCCCATGTGACCGGCTGATTCACAGCCTGTGGTTTAAGGAGTATTTGTTTGCTGAGAGAGCCTGGTGAAGCGAGATAACAGAGAAGACCACACTCCAAAAGCATACACACACACACCTCTAAACACACAGGAATACTTTGCAAGGTTACACGTGGAGTGTTTGTGTGATTGTCCAGTCACACTCCTATGGGTCAAGCAGAGAACAAAAAGCCAACATATAGTACTTCCTTTTGCAAAATCCACCTAAAAAGACATTTGCTGGAACATACCAGTTTCTGGCATCCATCTACTGCATACGTTATGCAAACTTCACATGCCACCTCAGACGGCATGCCTTAACTTTTGGCATTAAAGACGTCTGACTACATGGGGACCTGCAGGAGCTGCAATCATTCAGGACAGAGTGTGTGAAAATGGAAACAAAGCACACGAGGGAGAAAGAAAGTGAAAAGGTCTATAAAAAAATAAATAAATAAAAACAACAACAACATGGAAACTACCTAGTAATATAGTTGGGCTCTTTACACTAACTTGGGCATCTAACAACCCTAGAGATGTTCAGAGTCTCAGTGAAATTCCCTACATTCACATTAACTCAGACAAAACATATGCATGTGCAGTGAACATGCAGCAGTTTATGATTTCATCTAGCTATTAAAAAACCCTCTTAGTTTCCACACACACACACATACTCAGGCCCCAAAGTGGTGTCTGCAACTCCTGCCATTTTTTTTCCCTCCTTCAGGGACCCAGCAGATGGTGCCTGTTTAAAAACTCCAGTCACCGTGTGGACAGGGCCCCTGCTGAGGTAGCATTGATCATAGAAATGGAGTGGAAATGACATTGATCATTCGTACACCTCCACAGAGCCAACTGCTCATGAATGCAAAGCAACACACTGCAGAAAAAAGGCAAGCAGGCTGCTGACTGTTGAGGCTGCAAGGCAATAAAGGGAGTTTAGGGATTTACCGTGATTTCGTTAAAATGACAAAAAAGTTGCCAGATGCTAATATCCATGCACAAAGTCGGGATTGTTCCCCGCTGGCACAAACCGACTGATTAACATTGATTTGGTATTAGCTGTTCACTCTGTGTGACATGTAATCAACACTGGCACAAATAAACATCTTAATCAAATGTGTTAATGAATGTATAAGCCATTCAGTGCCCTTTAAATCCCCAAGACCTCCAGTCAGTATTATTTATGAGGAAAATCACTAATACTGTATAGAAGCAACTCGCATGAATACGTTAGCATGCAGAGCAAATAAAAAAGTATTTCAGAATAAAAACAACATTTAAATAGAAATGAAAAGGTTTCTTGGGAGTACATGATTAAATTAGCAGAGATTATTTACAGAAGAAATGTTTAATTTATTATTTTAATGATTATTTGTTTAGTCTAATTAAAAATGATTGTACTAATAAGTATTTACAGAAATATATGGGCACTGTAAAAGAGAACGTATGTGTAGGCATGTAAATATGTGATGTAAATATGTGACACACTAATTATCTGTTGGATGTCACCTTTATTATTGTTTATTAATATTTGCTTTTTTCTTATCCGTATTTACTTTTTTTTAATACACAGTAGTTGGTTTAACAATGAGGAAGGAAATAACAAAAACACATGATCGCTAAATTATCCGGTTAGCTTGTCTTGAACAAGGATGGAATTCGCTCCTTAATACTTTTGCATGTCATACCAATTTTAACCACAGGAGGTGCTTGTTTTCTTTTCAAAGAAGATGAATGTTGAAATGATGATCAGTATTTGCACATTTTGTTGACGACGCCCACATCGGCACAATTATTTTTCTCAGTACATTAAGCAATATTAATTTCTGTTTTACCAAATATCACCACAAGGAGGTATCTTTTTCTCTGTTAATAATACCACTATGCATGTATTACCCGTTTTATCCACAAGAAGCAGCTGAATACGAAACTGTGCGTTAAAAGCTAGTAGTAATCACATATCTTATAGCCCATTATTGCAGCAAAGATTATTAATGCTCTTGAATATTTCATAAACATGGAGGTTTCAGACTTCACATCTGCTCTATTTTGTCTGTGTTTACACCAATTTCGCATGGCTGATATCCGAATACTGCTGAGGCGGAATGGACTCGTGTCACAGACCCATTCTGATTGTCTATAAGGGCTGAAGCGTAGTGCCTTTAGTGCCGTGCATATAAAATTGCATTGGGTCTGTTGAAACATAATCGAGATTGATGGCACGTTTTGTAATATTTGGGATATTGATCCACCTTTAGGAATTTCATCAAGGACCACAGTCCAATTCTCTGTTTATCAGACTCGGTGTGTGCCCGCAGCCTGCAGCTAATCCACCGCAATTACTTATGGTTACAGGCTTCATAATACAGCAGCCATTAGAACTTTCAGATTAGCTGCGATCAGGCCAGACATCTGTCATCTATGTCAAGACATGGAGCTGATTTTAATGCTGTACTCTTCTCATTTTTAAATGTTTTGTGGTTGTACACACCGGTTGTACACACTGGCTACCATTTATAGCTAGCTACCAGCTAGCTACCAAGTTAGCACAGTAGTAGAAGTGTCTGGAGAAACTGGAGAAAATCTTTAACCAACTAAAATGCAGAAATTTCAATCCTGAGGGATGTGTTCAGATGTGTATATGAAATTTTTTTGTTTACATTTTTATTTGATTTATTAATACTGTTATAATTTTCTGACTTTTCAAGAATTTGTTTGAATTTTACCTCAGACTTTGGACTCTAAATCGCATGGCCAAGATACCTTGATAGCCAGGGATTTAGTTTTCCTGTGGCTTTAAATGCTTGTTTTTATTATTCACCATGTGATGTTTTTCTTGTCCTGAAATAAACAGGATCACATGTTTTTTAGTACAATAACCCTGGGCAAGTAGCCAGCCACATCCAAATGACCAATTTTTGTGAACATGCACCAATGAAAGGTCATTTCTGCTTGGTCCTTTCAACTCACAGCATTGCAGCTTCTGTCAATTGTATGTTCTTTAAAAGGTTCCAAAAATCTTTAAGACTCATATGTTTCGCCATTTTTAAGTTTCATATATGTCACTCATGTTATCCTGATAAGAGTCATGGAGGAAACGTTGAGTAGGAGGCAGGAATGCACCCTGGGGCACATGTAGAAACACTTCCACAGTTGGGGCAATGAAGCATGTTATGTTACCTGCTGCTATGTTCTCAGTGGGACGGGGGAGGAACCTGGAGAACAGGTATGCTAAACTATCTCTACAGAAAACCAGGTACATTTCTCTTTTCAGTATTCCCTGTTTAATGTATTTTCACGAATGAATACGTGCCAAAATTGTAGTACATGAAGTCCCTCAGTTGAATATGTTGGTGTGTTTTAGATCAGAGTTCATCTATCCTCCCATTTTTAGGCCTCTGTGGACAACCAGAGTACAATCAGATCCAATCTTCTATCCCGTTCTTAGAAATAATGGCCCTTTCTTTGTTGTAAGGGGTCCTGGTAATTGGATATAATTGGATTTAGCGGCCCACTGGCCTTGTGGTCAAGCTATCCTCTTCTGACAATAGAACTGTGTGTGTGTGTGTGTGTGTGTGTGTGTGTGTGTGTGTGTGTGTGTGTGTGTGTGTGTGTGTGTGTGTGTGTCAGTATGATCGAGAAAAAAAGTGAAAGTAGACCCCAGTCAAAGCATGTCACAGACTCTTGCTCACTCCTAATGTACTGTAACTCCACTGATAATCACTGACCGTATCTTTATATCCCTAACCTTGCCAATGGACTACACTAATCCATCCAGAGCTTAGCTTTTAGATTTACTTTAAGCAAATACAGAACAGTGAGAGGGTCTTCGTCCCATTGCCTTGTGTTCACCACTGCCATTTGAGAGTATATTCTTTTAGCACCTCGTCCTTGCTTGACGTGCTACTCTGGTAAGCAATCTTCTGCCTGGAGCAATGAAGGTAGTCAAGACAGTGAAGTCAGTTATCTTTCTAAATCAACTGTATTTGTCTAATTTGAATCTGGCTGTTTAATACTGCAAAATT
>NC_062524.1:23819554-23909554 GCF_022655615.1 Tachysurus fulvidraco
TGGTAGATCTTACACACACTCACACACGGGAACCAGTAATCCCCTTGGGGCTCTAGCAAATATACTGTAGCGGTGGCACTGAATGTCTTCAGGGAACGTTTTTCACATTTATTTTTCCTCCATTTTCAGCAATGACACTTTGAGAAATAAGCGAATAACATAGTTATTGCTTTGGAGCATCAGGAGCAACAACACTACAATACAAGGATGTCATTTTCTACACACGATCACTCTCGCAAGCCTGTGATGTCTTAAAAAATGTAAATTTTATATTTTTAAATTTATTTTATGTTTTTTTTTTTGAGGGTGTGGGGGTGGGGTGTTGGTTGGTTGTATGATTGGGAGACACAATTGCCATGTGTTCGTCTTCAAACATCATCAGTCACCGAGTGCTCAAATGCTGCGAAGAAATATTTCTCATGAACCAACTCAATTCACCTCATTTTTATTTTTGTGAATTAATAACTTTTTTTTTAGTTCAAAAAATGAATTAAGCCCCACATTTTTAATTCAGTGGTGCACAAGATTTATTTATTATTATACTTTTACTGGCCCCATATGTCCTCTTTTTTTTTCCCCATCCGACCATGCCAGGTAGCAAATTTCAATATCCTAGATTAAAATTCCTTTTCCCCTTTCTCTTTGACTATTTTACAATGCAATTTTCATATCACAAAACCTCTCTGTCTTTTGCTGGTAATACACTGTATATTAAGGGAACATCGCAATAAAAATGCACAATGGAGAATTTAATTGCTTGCTGAAAATGGCTTACGAGGGAGAGAAGGAGTAGAAAGGGGATTGTTGGAGTAAAAAAAAAAATAAAAAAATGGAAAGATAGTGGAGAGAAAAGACGAGAAGTCTGAGAAGGGAGTCGCGTCCTTCTGTCTCCCTCTCTCCGTTATTCCGTCTCTTTTCCTCTCACATCCAGCTGCTCTTTGTATATCTTGCACGCTCCTGAAACCTCGAGGTGATAAGTTCCACCTTGACAGATAGAATTATTAATGAAGGGAACGCACGTATCGCACAGGCTCATGCTAGCATATTAGCTGAGCTACCGTATTCTAGCTCGGCTTCCCGTTAGGAGAGTCACTTTTATACTACTCCACACATCGCTCAGTACACTTTCATAGATAACGTGACAGGCCCTGGTTTTTAATGCCGCCTCACCCATGGATTCAACCACCGGATAAACCCTGCTGTAAGATGCCTGTCAGGCGAATGGCTTTCATGAAGATATATAGCTCGAGCTGCTCTCGAAATATAGCTTTTAGACCATGTGGAGGAGGCACGTTTAATTTTGATCATGCCCAGAACAGTTTTATTTCACCTGTACTTCAGAAATTTTCTGAAGATAAAAGTGGGTTCAAGACACGTATTTCTTCAAACCACTTGAAGACATATGACGATTCAACACTTTTTTTGAGCTGGCAAGCAAGATAATTATCTGTCAAAATCAAATTCCTTTCTTCATAGATACAGCCGATTGTTGTGGCATTTTATCAACGTTAGCATCTCTTGCTAGCAAATTGATGGAACCTCAGACATCTGTTTTGAAAGCCTTAAACCTTCAAAGATTGGAATTACTGCCTATAAAACGCTTAACCTGAATTATTTTCTAAAAACACATGTTGAGGCATTAACTAAAGTATCGAGACAGTTTTATGTTGCTGTTATGCTATTACTCAGAATCGCTATCATGCTATAAGCTTTCCTAAGATGTGTGAATTTTTTTCACTTGTCAACAAATGGATTATTTACAAAAAATGACGCTTACTCCGTTTGGGATGTCTGTAAATTCAGATTATTTTCTGATGAAACAAATGAAGAAACTTTTAAGCAGCGAGAGTTTTACTTTGATGCAGCATGCTAATTACTTTCTGCTATCGAACGTGACACATTAGCATCACAGCACTGTTGGAGCGCATTAATTTCTCATTACTGTTGGTTTCATATTTTACCTGCTGTGTCTTCCCCACGATGGAGGACACAATGTCACGAAACCAGAGCGAAAGCTCTCGGTACTAGGACCGCTAGCACACACTATCACACAGTGTTGTGTCTGACAGAGAGCTTTGCTTCATTAGCTTGTTTGCAGCCAGAGTGAGCATTAAAACCAGATAGAAATCATTTAGCTGTGATATTGACTGGTTAAACCCTACGGCTGCAGGAGCACGGAGATTCAAAAACGTACCGATAATTGTCTCCTTTCTTTTTTTTCCCCCCTGAGTGTAGTGATTTAAGATTGAGCTGATGGAGGGAATGGTTTATCGTTCTTGGCACCGGTTCAGCGGTTCTTGGCAACGCAAATGGTGGCTGAAGGAAATTTGGAAAGCGTATAATCGAGTAAACATTAATAAAGCAGAGGAAGAGCAATGAGGTAAAATCTGTGTAATTCAATTTAGTGGAAATTTGTTTGGAAGAGAAAGCCATAAGGGGATACAGGCCTTGAATGGGTTTTTGTGTTTTGAACGTGCAACCGTTCATGGCCAACAACATTTCTAACACGCATCCTGAAACAAACGCTGTCTACCTGCCTTTATAGCTACCATTTTGTATTTCACTGTGCTACATTTACTAGACCACGTTCCACCTGTTGTCCAAGAACAAGAACCTGAGGCTCATCAGTACAGACTCATACAAAACATAGAAAGATGGATAGATAGATAGATGCTCAATAAAATAATGAAAAACATAATCAAAAAAGCCGAAAAGATCAAATGACAGTGTTGTTGTTGTTGTTCTGGTCGCCACAGCGGATCATCTCGTCCGTATATTTGGGTTGGCACAGGTTTTACCCCAGACACATCCCTCCCATTTTAGCTGGGCTTGGGATCTGTACTGAGAGTTAATCCCTCAGTGGCTGGGTTAGCTCCCTGCCCAGGAATTGAACGAGAGCGCTGGATACTGATGCCAACCTCCAGGGCACTGAAAAGGTAAAAAGACCATAATTTATAATAATAATAATAACAATAATAATAATAATAATAATAATAATAATAATAATTAAAAAAAGACAAAAAAATTTTATTCAGTCCATTATCTTAACTAATTAGGATAATTATCTTTACTGACACTGGATGAAGTTTTATTGCTGGATAAAACTAAATTTAAAATGTTTTGACTTGGAACAAGGCATATTTTTTTTTGTTGGTAGTCAACAGCATGCAGAAAAAAAGAAAGCACTTCACAGTCCACAGAATGCTGAACCTCGAGGCATTTGGGCTACAACAGCAGAAGACCTACTGTAGCTCAGTTTCCATAGCTGCCGGCAAAATCAGGGAGGTGGTGCAGGTTCACAGATACTGTATAGCTTTATCTTGGAAAAAGACCGGGCAATTTTTTTTCATAATAATCTAATCCTCAAATGCTTCTTCTTAGCTAATAGCATAGGAACCCGTCATAGTCTTCTGCTGTTCCGTAGCCTTCCATGTCAAGGTTCTGCATGTCAAGTTCCAAGAGTTATTCGAGTTTCTCTAGCTTCCTGTCTCCTTTGACCTCTCTTATTAAGAGTACATTTGGCCTCATTTTTCTCATACAGTACACAATGACTCCACACATGACATGCAGTGAAGCTCAGCTCAGTAAGCCAAATGTGATCTGCATATGGTAGTTTATTTAACCTACTAGTCATTAGATTCCTCAACTACATCAGTGGTCACGTGTGGACTGATCCAGAGTCCCGTTTTTCATCCAGACACTGTGCTTCCTTATGAAATGTTTAATTGAGACAAAACAGCTGTGAAACCCTCTACACTCTCCCAGTCCTATTCACTTGTCTAATTAATTCTGGGAAGGTATCACTGGCAAATTAGCCATGAACAAAACGTGTTACACTGAATGATTCATTGAACTATTTATATTTCATTATTTCATTTTGGTGATGAGGGAGGCAATTAGCTTTTTCTCAGCTCACAAGCTTCTTGTGAAGAACTTATTCAAGCTCACTGTTAACACACTTCCATGCACAGACAAACACAAAAGCATACACAATTTGTATTTCAACTTTAATTACTTAAAAGATTTAGTACTGTGTCTAATATAATGAATTTATTTTAAAGTGATAGAGAGTGTATTGAAGCGAAAAATCAGCAAGAACTCATTTTTTTTTATTGTTTACTTATTTTATTTTATGATCTGAAATCCATATACAAAATCCCCCATTTTCAACTAATTTAACACACTTTTTTTTTTTTTTTACCAAAAAAAAATTTAAATTTCCTCAATGAATATCTTTTGTAATTTCACACCACAGTCTTGGCTCATGCTTCATATGAATATAGACACTTTTTCAGGGCTTTAAGCAGGGGCGGTTCTAGGTTTTAGATATATGTTATAGATAAACGCCTCCAGCTCTGACTGCGTGTGCAAGCTGCGCGTACCAGTGCTTCTCCGTTCAAATAAAGCAGACAGCTGAAAACGCACTTTTGAAAGACTACAACGCATGTACGTAAAAGCAAAGTAAATAAATAAATAATTTTCTTTCCCATCGACGACATGTCCTGCATTTTAATGTAATTTTTATTGTTTATTTATGGAAGTAAATATTATCCCTATAGTTGTAGGGTGGCTGAGATCACGGACAGGGGGATGAAGCCACCCTAAAAAAGGTCTAGAACCTCCCCAGGCTTTAAGAGTTTTTTATTTTTATTTTTTTACCTACCTTACTGTGGCAATATATTCATATCCAAAAAAAAAAATCCACACAAATGTTATGAAAATATCCTCAAAGTAAATGGTGATATCAAACCCATTTCTGCTTCCTGTGATCCCTCTGAGGGCTTCATAAACACCTGAAATTTGAAGGTCTTATCATTAAACTCTAAAATAAGGGTATCCCAACAGTTGGGGAAAGAAATATTTTGTGCTAAAATGTTAGAATTTCACATCAGACTTGTGATGATAAAATAAAATAAGTCAGTCTTCATTTCTCTGACAAAAAAGGACAGCATTTTACTGGTAAAAAGGGTTAAGTGTGAGTGACATGACATATGGCTAAGTATGGTCACCCATACTCAGAATTTGTTCTCTGCGTTTAACCCATCCAAAGTGCACACACACAGCAGTAAACACACACACACCATGAACACACACCAGGAGCAGTTGGGGGTGTTCGGTGCCTTGCTCAAGGGCACCTCAGTCGTGGTATTGCCGGCCCGAGACTCGAACCCCCAACCTTAGGGATAGGAGTCAGACTCTCTAACCATTAGGCCACGACTTCCCCCCTTAAGCTATTCAAACATACCAATTAGGTTGTATATTTATCAACTTCAAACACGGCTAAGTCGTATTTTCGAATTGAAATAAATTCAGAGTAATGCGTCACCAGCATGGCATGCAATGTTAATGTCAAAAGCAGAGCTGATTAATCATTTCACATGTCACCTTGGCCTCTTAAGCACAATGAGAGTTGTATTAGTGTCAAGGACACATTTTGGTAATGGAGGAGAAAAATATCAGCATTGTCTGAAAGTGCCATATGATACAATGGCCTTGGAATGGTATAATATTCCATTAGGTTCTGTTTTCTTTCTTATTTTTTTTTAAACATGTTTGCATTTGACAGTGTGTAGGAGTATAAAATGTCAGGAGTATTTTTTTTAAACAAAGCATTAAATAGCAGGAATTGTGTAATATCAGAGGGAATTGTGCAGGATGAGATGGAGCAGCTTGACATCTTGTCCAAGACGTTATTATTGAAAGTATTATGAAAGACATCACTGTCCTTAATGAAGCCGACACAAACTTAGTGTTTAGCCTGTTTGCCTCACACCTCTGGAGTTGGGGTTTTGGTTCTTGTCTCTACCCTGTGTATGTAGGGTTTGTATCTTCTCCCTGAGCTTCATGGTTTTCCTCTTGGTGCCTCAGTTTTCTTCTCAAGTCCAAAAACCTGCAATGTACCCGGATAGATTCATCTAAATTACTCATATTATGTGTGAGTGGGTGTGCGTAATTGTGCTCTGGGATGTGTTGTCACTCCATACAGGGTGTCACCCACTTTGTGCCCCGAGTCTACACGGACAGACTCCAGGTTCATTGTAAACTTGTGTAGGATAAATGTACAGAAAATGTATTGGCGTCTTCCCACCACAGATTCTGGGCTGTAATGTCTGTAGACGATTACAGAATCCAGAAATCCTAGCAATTAGCAACACAATGACCAAAAAGGCTATGGCTATTAAAAAAAGACAAACCTATACTTTATCACTGTTACGCCAAATGTGACACTTTTAACGCCTTTAACACAGCCCTGTCCTGATACCAAGCACACTTTGCCTTCATAACTGGCCTGAAAAGTGCAAAAGAAGCACAGATTTTCTGCCATCATCTACACATTGATATGTTATAATACATCCCCCTCTCCTCATTCTCTCCCAGACATCTTGGTAAATTATTAAAGCGTTTTAAATTACGCTCACGTCTTCCTGTAATTAGAGAGAGCACATTTGAGAGAAACAAAGAGAGCAAGTGAGATGCATCCATTATGTATGGGCCTAGGGAGATGTATGTTTGCCTTCATCAAGCATTATCACTGGGATATCTTTTAAACAGATGTATTTACAAATATTTCACCCTTTGAGCCAGCTTCTTTCCACAAGATCATGTGGGATCTTGAGGAAAACACCCATCTGGGCTGAGTGAAATGTGCGTGTAAAATGCAGTGATTTGCACTCAATGGCTGGGTACCAGGCATTTTGTGGAAATAAATCACATATTCCAGAAATGTTAAATATGTCCCTAAACCGTCATATACATCATATAGCCAGTAAATGTACCGTGACTTTATCTGGGTCAGATTTGCTGAGTACTTCTGGACTGAGAGCTAATCACAATTGATTATCGGTGCAGTAGATTGAACTTACAGGTCTCCATGTGTTATAAAAATGTGTTTGACACAACTACAAATGTGGTTAGCGGTATAAATTGTGATGGCTGGTAGCAGAAACCACCAAAGATAGAGCCAAAATACAAATGTCAGATGCCAGACCTACTATGTCTCCTTTTTGCTTCAGATGAATGTGAATATGTTTCTGCTTTAGCACTGTTGCAGTATATGCCATTGCCTATGTGCAGAAAGCAAGGTCTTTGAAGAACTACTGAATGTACAGCACCCTTAACTTAACCCCACTCATTACTTCTTCTGGGTTAGGTTTAGACTGTACTCCAGGTCTGTCTTTGTGGCTAATTTGGCAAATTAATTTAATTAACAAGCCTGTACTAAGCTGAACCGTAGGGGTGAAAGCATCAAAATTTGCACAATGGTAGAATACCAGGACCAGGATGAAGTAACATTAAATTTAAGAGTAAATCTGAACCAGTAAAATAAACACTGCTGGAGAGCAGAATTGCGGGACTCGAGTCATATGACTTGACTCGAGTCAGACTTAAGTCACAAATTTGAGACTTGCTTGACAAATATTTAAAAAAAAGACTCGACTTGACTGACTTGACATTCATGACCTGACTTCATGACTTGTGACTTGTGACTTACACATGACTTACATTCATGACTTGTGACTTACACATGTGTGATTTACTCCCACCTCTGCTGGCGAGTGAATGTACCTGCAAATAAATTGATCTCTCGAAGTACCACAGTATGAAAATGCTAGGCCACATTTGTTACTAATATATGGAGCTATTGTGCATAACATAAAGCCCATAGCTGAAGATCTGCAAATCTTTCGGTTAGCCTTTTTTTTTAGTTTAATGCATCTTTTCTTAGTACATTTTACAGAAGCAAATACCCAAATACTGGGCTTAAAGAGCAGACCATATGCCAGATGCAATCCTGCAAGAGGTCTGCATAGTTACTAGGCTCAGCAGGAAGCCCGCTGGAAAGGAAAGGACTCTGTCTGAGTTTGTCTAGCACTTCCGTTGATGAATGAGGAGAGATGGGAGTAAGACCTGTGATAATGGTGGTGATGATCATTTTTTCCTCTATAACTCACCCCTTAGTGCCATCCACTGTGCAATTTTCATGCAGCAGAAGAAATGCTACAGCAGGATTCTAACATCTGGTTGGTGCCACATGGTGGACAGTAGCCTACTTAAAAAAATCATTTATTTACAAATGAAATGGTACAGTGAGGGCTAATGGAGGTCTCTTGCTCCCACTGCCTAACATGCTAATACATTCATATCACAAAGTAACTACTCATTTCTGGGATATAGCCATACTTCTGGTGTTATTTCCATTTTTCCCAGAGGACCATTTGTGTATGCAGTAGGGTGTCTTGCCCAGGCGGGTGTAAATGGCACATGAGCCCCTCTGGTTGGAGCCATACGGTGCCTGCAGCTGCCTGATTATTACGGATGTTGAGCAAGAGGGCAGATTTCCAAACATGTCCGCCTTAATGATAAAATTAGGACCCCACCACCAGCTGACACTCCATAAGCCATGGCCAATCACAGTCTGGCAGCTTTATGAGTCACCATCTTGACAACAGCCAAGGCTTCTCTGAATGACAACAAATGACTGTGTGGGAGAACCTGTTTAGATCTCACTTTCATTTTGAATTCATAAATACATAATATTGGTAGTGCTTCTCTAGCTGAGTATTCAGATGGAAGATTTTACAGGATCTACACAGTATCTCAAGGGGAGGGTACAATACTTCTAGTCTGCTTGATTCCATTTGCAATATTCTTTAAAAAAAAAGCAAAACTGAAGTTTACGTATTAACTGTCTTGTTCATGAGTGACTGAATATTTGTGCAAATGGTGTTAAGAAGTACTAAAATGTCTCGTCTTTGCCAATTACCTCAATCATGCAGCAAAGCTGTGAAGGGTGGGAAACTAAATGAGAGCTCCGCAATGCTGTTGTATGGGTTCTGTGTGTTTTCTGTGCTTTTTCCCCTTGTATGGCCATCTACTTCACTCATACTACAATACAGACTCCCAATTTATTTAAACATCTCCTATCCATATTAGCTTATATACATTTCATTGTAATTGGAAATTAATGATAATAATAACTTTCTTCCTGTTGAGTTGGTTGTACTATGGCCTTGTGGTCTAAGGGGCTAGGTTTTTTATCTCGGTAGTATACTGTGCTTTCTTTCAGTTACAGTAAGTGCTGTGGTCATAGGGATGCGAGGATGTGTCTTTGCTTCTAAACACCTCTCGTAGTTCTTCATACTGAGCAGAAATCACTGTCTGGGCAGACCTTTCACAAAAGTAGAGGCTAGTACAACAAGTGGCAAGACCCAATACAGGAAACTGATCATGTTTCAACCTGAAACAATGCTTACAGAATCCATGTAGTGTTTAAGAGGCCTGGGATGGCAAGAATTTTGCCTCCGGACAAATAGAGAAAACTCTACGTGGTGGGTGGCCCTAACTGTGAGGTTGAGGGGTCACAAGAGTGCTAGAATTTGTAGAGTTGGACATATTGACATTCTGTATTGTGAGGACCCTGGGGATTACACAAGCTATGCAGGATGAATCAGAGCTTGTGAGCTGGCAGGCAAATAAAATAGAGCAACCATTGTAGTAAAACTTCTTGACAAGTTACATAAGTTACTGCGATGCAATTTAGCTATAGGATATTGGTCATCTGCACATCTTCTCTGGCTTTGAGAGAAAGCTCCTCTACTGTGGTGAGAGAAAGATTGCTATGTGTAAATAGTACAGAAGCTCCTCTACTGTACCTTGAGTCCAATGTCAGGGAGGTATTGTTGTTTCAGACCATGCAGCCACCCCAATTAACCACAGATTTGATGATGGATCTTAAACCCAGGTCCATGTGGTGGTTAGAAATGCAGAAAATAAGCAGGTGAGGTTATGGGAAATATTATAGCACAGAAACAAAGGCATAAAGCAAAAATATTAAGAATGTAATCCAAAAACCAGAAATAATCCTGGCCAGAATGCAAAGAACTATCCTTATTAAATAAGCCCAAGGGGTGGTGGACCTTTACATCTGTCAAGTTGTTTGTATACAGTATGTTTTTCTTAGAGCACAAACACTGCTTTTTTGCCCTCATTATTCCTTCACAAAACATCTCTTGATAAAATGGCCTCCATCCAGTCTACCTGCAATCATGCCATCCTGAAATACAACAGACCTCTTCCAGTTTTTTATGCCTTTCAGTGATTTGAAGTCAGCATTAAGTTGAAGGCTTGGACAGGTGGTTAAATTTTCAACCGGAGGGTCTAAGCATTCTAAAATTATAGAGCAACTCTCACCACATGTAGTCCTTTTTTCCTTTATTTTTGTGTTCCATTAGCAGCTTGCTGTAAAAAACATTGTTGCTGTAAAATTTTAGCTGCTTTTTATCTGAGATGGCCGTATTATCAGGGAAAGTTTTTATTTTTTATTTTTTTAAGCTTCTTTTAATATAGTGAGCAAACCAGAAAAATAATGTAGTCTTCTGAGGTTTTGGTACAGATTTGAACAGGTTCCTAGGATGGGATGTTTCTTTCAGAGCTTTTCCCAGAATAGAATGATATTTTCATTTCAAAATGAATTGGACTCTGTAGTTCTTGAAGCAAAAGAAGTACATGTGGTCTTTCTTTTTGTCTTACTGATTAGTCATCGATGGTTGTTCAAAATCATAACCGCTGTGAGCTTGGTATACATGTTTAACTCCAGTTGCTGACTTTATCAGAGTCTGACTTCTTTCCCCTCATTGCATTGGTTAAGCCTTTCTTGGTCTGGGATTTACTAAGGGTTTACTAAGTCCTTTGGTTTCTCTCTAATCTATGCACAATCCCATAGAAGCTAAATGGATTTCCAGACAGAGGTCAGGTTATAATAGAATATATACAGTTCAACATCAGGAATTCGTTGAGATAGAAAAAAAGCTGCTACTGCCAAACAGTTATGTGTGTGTTCCATAAGTATTTCAGAGAAAAAAAAGCATTTGAGTGAGCAATGGCCTTTGGGAGTTGCGCCAAGTGAAATGCTTTTTTTTCTGTCCCCCACACCTCTCTTAAGAAGTGTTTGCTTGTTTTTTCGGTTTTTCGGTCTCTTATTTTATTTCTATTATTTTTTGTTTTGAGTTCAAACTCTGACATCCATGTCTGCCCCAGGATGTCTGTCACAAACTGCAGTCCAACGTTGTGACAATGATTTTTTTCCTTCCCGTGTCTTTTTATGACCTCGTTTTTTCCTTTCTTTCTTTTTTTTCTGTTCTTTCCTTCAAGGTCTGGCGCACCTGACGTTAAACAGCC
Organism: Tachysurus fulvidraco; assembly: GCF_022655615.1. Classification (NCBI taxonomy): domain Eukaryota; kingdom Metazoa; phylum Chordata; class Actinopteri; order Siluriformes; family Bagridae; genus Tachysurus; species Tachysurus fulvidraco. The sequence continues at coordinate 23,830,733 of NC_062524.1, forward strand.
AAGGTATGGGTTTGTTCTGTTTTTGCTGCTCTCTTTTTTTTTGAGTGGGGGAACAAAAAAAACGCTCCTTTTGCCCAAACTTTCCCTCCCCAGCTCTTCTTATGTACAAATCCGTCCTTTTCCTACCCGGTGTTCTTTTTTCCTTTCCTCATTCACTACCCTACCCTTCTATTTCCTTCCTCTCCTTTCATCCCCCCACCAAACCCCACCACCCCTTTCATCTTGTTGACTTCGCCCTGTCTGTCACTCTCTTGTCCTGTACTCTGGCCTTTCTCCCGAAGACACGCCTTTGACCGGAGTTCTCCTGACAAAAGGTAATGCTGTTTTTTTTGTTTGTTTGTTTGAAATGATGATTTGCTGTGAAATGTCATCCGCTGCTGAAATGTTGCTTCTCCGAATCACTGAACAGAAGGACGAGTGTTTGTGTCCAGAATGCACAGAGTATGTCGAAACTTCTCTGTTGTCATTCTCATTGTTTGGCATTCGTAAGACAGTATGTAGAAACTTTCTGTGTTGACTCTACTCTAGAATCAGAGGTCTTGACAGCTTTGCTCAATCAATAGCATGTTCAACCATAGATCACAAGATTAAGCTAATTTGTTTATGCTCATTACCAGCTGCAAGTATTGCCAAAGGAATTACACGCTGTGTGCTGTTCTAATGATCGTAACTTGGATTGTACATCCAGTAAAGGTTTCCTATTCCTATTTTCCTTGACCACACTTCCTACATTTTCCTCTTCTGACCTTTATCCATGAGGTCGAACCACATTCTGACCTGTACGCCAGCTCCTAGCTGAGCATCTCCTGTAGCAATGAGGTTATGGAGGTCATGCATTTCAGGTATATGCTTGCGTATGGAGAAAGATGACCTTTTTCAGAGCCTCTTCTCATTCCCTCACTCTCTTACTTCCATATGTGACAACATCCTCCACATACAAAATAACATAGTCTGCTTTCACAAGACAATGTGTACAGTAGTCAACCAGCCTCGGTTGATTGATTTTTTCTTTGATTGCAATTGACCTTTCAAAACAATCCTGCTTGATAATTTAATTAAAGCTAAATCAAACTGACAGCCAGAAATTGTCCTAAAACCCACTAGCTTGTTCTGTTGAGTGTCATCAGAAACATTATGCTAAGCAGAGATGTTTCACTATGTAAAATATGAACAGGATGACAATGGGGCATATTTTTTAACACTAAATACTATGTATATCTCAAATAATTAAAATATTCAAAATCCAGAATATCGATATACAGTAGCTAATCCCATTTAGTAATGCAAAGTCAGAATGAACTGAGCGAGTGGTTGTGTTTTAATGGTGTTTAACAGTTTATAATAATAAATAATACATTTCATATAGCTATGCAAAAAAAAGTACATCATTAATTGTAAATTGCATGATTGCGTCTTCAATGGTGGAAACAGGTTTCCGCAAATATAATACGGTTGTACGAGATAATATTTCAATCCTTTTTAACAGTAGTTAATCATGACATTGAGTGTATGTGGATGTATTGATTTTAAAGGAAAAATCAATAACTCTAAGTCTTGGGAAATTGGCAGAAATGAAGGACATTGACAAACTTGTTTCTGTTTTTTTTGTAATCGTCTCACAGTCGCTCATTTTGATTCGCAGCTACGTCTCACTCTAACCTTTGCTCCCAGACTCTTTATTTTGCTGCCTCGTGTTTCTGTGTATTTACTTTCTGATTCGTGTCAACTGTTTACTCGCCTGCCTCACGCTCCACCAGACCAAAGCAGTGAGAAGGTAATTGGACATGCTGGAGGAATTGGAAATCAGGAATTAAGAATGTTTTCTCATTTCTTATATGGCCCTTTGGTCCGGGCAGTTTCTGTGAGCCCTATGTTGTTATTCCAAACCACGCCGATCTTCTTTTTGTCACCTATAAGGCGTGGTTTTGCATTTCCGAAAGGTCTGAGTGCAGCGAGAGGACAGTGGATAGGTCGTAGGAACGTACATCTATCACACTCGACTTCCTTGAACAGGGAGAATGAATGGATTTATTTTAGTTTAAGGAAATAAAAGATCTGGAGTTGTTCATGGCATCTCTGTATAAGTCTGTGGAAAATGTGTCAAGTGATGTCAAGCAAAGGAAGACATCATAAGAAAAACAAAACAGACCTATCAGAAAGAGAGGACAAATGCTGATTAATATAACAATTTGGTTGAAAAAAGAAGGAACACACTGGCGAGTTCAGCAACACCAAAAGTCTTGGAAGACCACAGAAGACAACCAAAATGGAAGAAGGTTGAATTCCGATAGGATGTTGCTTTAAGGTACGGATGGATAACAACCCAAAACATGCCTGAAAAGCAACCCAAGAGTTCTTAAAAGGCTCAGTATGTGTGTTATATACATACTGTAACATACTGAAGATAAATTTGAAGGCAGAAAAACCAAAAGCAAGCAGCAAATGTAGACAGCTGAAGTAAAGACCAGGAAATGCATCTCAAGGAAGGAAACTCAGCACTTGTTTACGTCCAATGACCTGGTTTCCAGTCTTCAAGCAGATACTGACTGCAAAGAATTGTGATGGTGTACAGAGACAAGAAATTTTCAATTTTATCCAGCTGTCCATTAAATCTCATTAATTCTCATTAAATGGTTTCTGTGGAAGAGAATCAGAAGTTTGACACACTTTCTTTAAAGGCCATATGAACAAAGACCAACATACATAATCAAGTCAATACACATACTGATATAACTAGTAATGAAAAGGCAATAGAGTTCGTAGCATTGTTTCTACTTCATTTACAAATTTTGCATCACCGTTATAATATCTCATAATGCACTATACATATGAAGCTTGGTGATATGTTGTCTTATGAACGCTACTTAAAATGCATGCTCATGGCAGGTATTCTAACATATTACAGTATATATGCTTTTTAACACATTATAAAATACTCTGTTGTTCATTATAACAAATATTGCACTGTTCTGAAAAAATAGCATTATAACTTATTATGTAACCTGACATTAAGTCATTTTTGTATGCATTATGAAGCATTATGCTCCTACAAATGCTAGTGACTTTTCATTGTAGGCATGTGTTAAATGCATAGATTTGAGCATGATCAAGTTTTATGATACGAATGCTTTCTAACATGCAATGAATGCATTTATACATTTATACAACCTGAGCTTAATGGCTAGCATTATAACACATTATGTATGCTATATAACCCGTTAATTCATCGATAATCTAGAACGAAAACATACAAAATGTATAATCCATGTTGATTGTAATGTCCTCTGAACATATAATTCGAATACGTGTTATGATGTTCGATTGGAGGACTTGCTTATGTCAGACTTTATAAATAAACATAGGTTATAACACATTATAAATGGATTTGTTCACACAGTTCATTACAGTAGTGTTATGGGTGTATTTTTGAGAGTTTATACAGGTTTGTGCTATACAGTATGTCATATGTTATATGCGACGTGCACAATTAACACAAATCTGTCCACTAAATAACGAAATATAATATATGGGAAGATTCTCTTTCAAATGAAATTACATCTTAAACAGATTGTATACTTCCTCTGCTGCCAGCCCTGTTGAATTCCTCTAATAAATAATTCAGCTGTTTAAATGAAATAACGCATCCGTTAAAACGATCGAGCCGCGTCTTCAATATCGATCAGGCATGTTTAAGACGACTACAGCGGCGCGAGCCAGTGGGCCAAAAACACAACTACATCCAGTCAATAAAGCTATTAGGGTTCAAAATAAATGTCAGGAATTTCAATAGAAGGCTGAGCCGTATGATTATTTTGCACAGGTCAGCATTTCCACCACTAGTGAGTGTGAGTGTGTGGACATTATGTGGGCATTAGCAGAACCTGAGCTGTTAAAGAGTGCCCTGCCATGAGCCATTAGATCAGACCAGGTACCTTTTTGCGCATCGTGACATTACAGACGTACCACTCACACAGCGCTGGCAAACAGACACACACACACACACACACACACACACACACACACACACACACACACACACACACACACACACACACACCTACTGCGGAAAATCGATGCTTCATGCTCCACAAAGCCTGTCCTTGGTGGGCATGAAGGGTGAAGTTGAAGCAGAGCTGATCAGTATCTGTCCTTTGCTTAACCCTGCTCTCTGTGTGTCTTTTCCCTCAATCACTCACTCCTCCTTATTATAACCGTTGCTCACTTTTTTTTCTCCCAACTTCACTGCCATGCTGCCATTTTTAAGTATTAATGTACATCTGGAATTGAACTTCCGTCTTTACAGCTCGTAAGCTCATTGTTCTAGCCTATAAAAGTCATTAAACTTTAACGGGTTAGAAAAGAGCAGAGCTTAAACTGATGCTGACCTGTTTCAGAGTGCGAGCGAAACTAAAGCGTGCTCTATTACAAACGTACCAGACGACGTGATGTAGTGCCGCTCATGCGTCGAGTTTTAGAGGATTCGGGAGAATTTAGAGCCTAAAAAGAGTCAAAATGAATCAGAATATATTTAATAGATTTCCAAATAATGATTTAATTCCATACATACTGAGTCGTGTTTTAATTCCTAAATAAAATTACTGTTTTATTTATTTGCCAGGTGTGTTGCAGTCAAGAAAAGACTGAGATTAATATTTTGTTAATTTCTTTGAAAATTATTATTATTATTATTATTATTATTATTATTATTATTATTATTATTATTATTATTATTATTAATATACACAATTTTTGTAGATATGCACTGCTGTATATTAGATTACCACTGAAAATGATATTATATATTATATTATATTATATTATATTATATTACCACTGAAAATACTTCAATTTTATTTGTATAGCAATTTTAACAATGGACATCTTTACAGGAATAAAAACAAAATTTCAAATAAAAACCCTGGTTACAAATGCTTGTTTCTGATTGGCTGGCAGCTGCTGGTATTCTTTTTTTTTTTTTTTGCATTCCTACTGAAGCAGTCTAAAAAGAATGATAATAAAATAAATCATCACAGTGCCATTCCTAAGTAATGAAATGAGCAGTAAGCAGTCTGAGTCACGATGCCCTTCGGTTTCTTCATCGGATGCCATTTTTTCTTTAATTCAGCAAGCCTATTATATAATGATCTACAAAGCAGAGCACTCACTGGGTGACCTCCAGCTGCTGTAGCTTCAAAGCTTCTTTTCTGCAGGGGAATAATCTAGAAACGCTTTCCCCAAAAATGAAGATCTATTAAATACGAAGCAACAGAAGGATTTTTTTTGTTTGTAGACTTTTTTAGGAAGAAGAGCTGACAAAAGCGATCGAGATTCAAGAACACTCAGAGTTTATCTCCATTCCGCAGAAACGATAGATGAATCGTGCTTAAAGACGGAGGCTGGCAGGGAGCATTTGATGTGTCTGTGTCAAATGCACATTTGTGGCTCCCTGGCACATACACACACACACACACACACACACATACACACACACACAAACACACACCTGTCACAATGCCCTCTCTCCAGTTTTCTCTCTCCTATTAACCAGCCTAATTTAACTGGGCAGGAGCCAACTAATACGCTTCATCAGCTGCCTAAACAAGCTTTGGACATGTTGCACTTTTTGCATTGTATATTTGTGTACAGAACCTCTACAGTAGATCGAGCTGTATTGATTAAAAAAAATTACGTATGTGTGCAAACGTCTGTCTGTATACCTGTCTGTTTGATTTTTCTGTCTGTGAATTGCTTATGCATCTGTCTGTCTGTATCCCTGCCTATCTGTCTGTCTGTCTGTCTGTCTGTCTGTCCGTTCGTCCGTCTCTGCTTGTTAGTTATGCATCTACTTGCTGTCAATGTACCTGCCTGACTGTCTATCTGTCTGTATTTCTCTGTTGGTTATATATTTGTGTGTATCTATCTATTTATCCATCCATCCATCCATCCATCCATCCATCTGCCTGTTTCTCTGTCTGACATCTGGCTGTTAACTTTTTACCTGCCTGTATCTCCATCCATTCATCCATCCTTCCACCTATGTAGCAATGTACAAAATTAAAATGAGTACAGTGCTAAATAAATAGTGTCTGGTGAAAACAAGCATATGTCTGTGTGTGTATGTGTGTGTGTGTGTGTGTGTGTGTGTGTGTGTGTGTGTGTGTGTGTGTGTGTGTGTGTGTGTGTGTGTGTGTGTGTGTGTTTGCTTCACAGTACAGCATATTTTGGCAGGCCAGTCACGGAATCCTATTGGCAGCCTCACTTAGTGAAACTGATGGAGCAAATCATACTCACTCAAAAACTCACACACACACACACACACACACACACACACACACACACACACACACACACACACACACACACACACACACACACAGCAAGGGTATACACTGACTACAATTCAAAACTATTGCAATAAAGTCTATAACTTGCATATAATGAATAAGTAATGTGTAAATAAATGCCCGAGATGGGCTGAGATTTCAGCCAGGATGAATTCCTGCCCCATGCCCTGTATTCCCGGGATAGCCTCCGGATCCACCATGACCTTGACAAGGATATCACTTGCTGGAGATGAATGAATAAATTAACACATAAAAGAAAATAATATCAGGTGTAGTTAAAAAATGAAGTTAAACAGTACAGGGTAACATTTGTAAAATAATGAAATATGAAATGAAATAGTTACAATTTAAAATTGAAGTATAAAAAAAAATAATAAAGGGATTGGAATTGATTTGTGCCAGATCTACGTGTTTGGGCCTCAACATCATTTCCCATTTTAATTGAATAGGTGTATTTACCTCTCTCCATGCCCTCTGCCTCAATATTCCATCCTTATTGTTTTTTATCCTTCACCATTCTCAGATGTCAGTTCCCAGTTTAATTGAATTTGGCCCCTGCGGCTCAACGCACAGCGACATTCGGTTTGCATCTCCGGGAACCGTAATTAAGGTCACAACAAGAGGAGCGGTGCTCCGAGAGATACGAGCCATGTGGGACGTTACTGAAGCTGAAGCCGTTCGGGCCGTAGCGCACTGGTCTGTCGACTATTAATCACAGTGACCCAGTATGAGAGAGAAATGCTCGCTGCTGGATTTACTTTCCCTCATCTTTGGCCTAAAAATGACAGATTAATTGCTGAGGGGAACCTGGGGTTGGTTTCACTGTTCAGGAGAAACCCTAGAGAGTGAATTATCAGCATGCTGTTTCCTGCGACACCAGAGGAAGTAATCTGGAAGGACCAGCGATGTTTCAAACAGTCAGAAAGACGAACACGCTGCATGTTATTATGAGTCTTTTCTTTAGCAAAACTTGTGTCTAAAAGACAAACTCTAATAGGTAACACTTAAAATTACTGATGTACCATCTAACAGGTGCACACATTGGGAATCGAAATATTTGCGGCTGCTCAACCTCTATATCAACTACTCTACTTACAGTGTTTAAAAATAAGTTCTATTTTTATTATTTAATATACTGCATGTGTCCAGGGCACTCTACAAGATTAATTTATAGAATAGTACAATGGAAATCATTTAAATAGAAATCAAAAGAAAGATTTTGCTGTGTGTTATTGTAGAGAATTCGCAATGTTGGATAATTATGGTCTAATATATACTTAAGGGTTTGTAGGGTGCCAATAATTCAACACGCCTTTTATACCCAATTTTAGACATTTAAAGAAAGTTGATGTAAAATCCCTCTAGCGTATTAAACACTCTTTGTGTTTTATTAAAAAAAATTCTTTGCACTTGTACACTATTGCTCAGAAAGGCAGTAAGCTAATAGATAGAGATGTACCTCGCACAGGATTAAAAAATACAGCTGAAGGAAGGAAAGTAACTGAGGGCATCGTGCACAAAACATTTCTCATGAGAGCAGGTGTTAAAGTACCCAGTCTCTCATCTCTCCAAGCCTTGAAGCAGCTTTGTAGGTAAGAGTGAACACGTGTTGGTCTCTTTTCCTCTTTGGGCTTCTTGTGTTAAATTTATGACCCAGTCTCTACAGTCACACACACACACACATACTCATACACACAGTCACACATTCATGCCCACACACCCACCCACACACACATACACACACACAGTTTATTTTTATTTTTTTAATGGAAACACTGAGATAAACATGGGGAAATGATATATTGAAGCTGATTTTACTGAAATTAACTGAAATTACTGAAATTTCTCAGAGAAAGTCTGAGATGGATGTAGATACACAGATACAGTTTGGGGTTTGATAGGTAAGAAAAAGGTCAAGCAAAAAAACAGGGTTAACTGGAGAAACAGTGTACAAATCAGGTACTGGGTCAAGGTGAAAAACAGATCAAATCCAACATGGAAACATGCTTGGTGACATACTGTATGAAGTACGAGTAAACAAAAAGGTGTGACAAAACAAGTGTGTGCCGTAGCGCTGCAAGCTGCTCTATGCACTCTGTGAGGACAACTAATCGCAACACTCGACACTGGGGGGGAAATACATGACAATAAATAACACGAAAAAAAAGGAACAAGGACACAAGCAAAAAGTGGAAGATACTGTAACCCATGCAGTTAAACTTCGAAGCCTGTTTCCTTAGCAAGCGATAACCGCTAACTAATCACCTTGTGGCTGTAAACTCATGTGCAGTAATAATATTTATGTTACTAGTAGAAGTAGCAGTAGTAGAGGTAATAGCCTTGTAGTTGTAGCAATAGTAGTATTTATGTTACTAGTAGAAGTAGCTGTAGTACTGTAGCTGCAATAGTCTTAGTTGTAGTAGTATTTGTTACTAGTAGAAGTAGCTTTATTAGCAGTAATACTTATAGTAGTAGTAGTAGTAGTAGTAGTAGTATTTATGTTACTAGTAAAACTAGCTGTAGTAGAGGTAACAGTCCTAGTAGTAGTGGCAATAGTATTATTTATGTTACTAGTAGAAGTAGCTGTATTAGCAGTAATCCTTATAATAGTAGTAGTAGTAGTAGTAGTAGTAGTAGTAGTAGTATTTATGTTACTAGTAGAAGTAGCAGTAGTAGAGATAATAGCCTTGTAGTAGTAGCAATAGTAGTATTTACGTTACTACTAGAAGTAGAAGTATTTATGTTACTAGTAGATGTAGCTGTAGTAGAAGTAATAGTTCTAGTAGCTGTAGTAGTATTTGTTACTAGTAGAAGTATCTGTAGTAGCAGTAATTGTTATAATAGTAGAGATAGTAGTAGAGATAATGTTACTAGTAAAAGTAGCTGTAGTTGAGGTAATAGTCCTTGTAGTAGTAGCAATAGTAGTATTTATGTTACTAGTAGATGTAGCTGTTTTAGCGGTTATTGTATTTATGTGACTAGTAGAAGTAGCTGTTTTCACAGTAAGCATTATCATAGAAGTAGTAGTATTTACTGTATGTTACTTTTAAAAGTAGCTGTATTAGAGGTAATAGTCCTAGTAGTCGAAGAAGTAGCTTTAGTAGCTTTCAGTAGTAGCATTTACATTACTAATAGAGGTAGTTGTAGTAGAAGTAATAGTCCTAGTAGCTGTGGTAGTATATGTTACTATTAAAAGTAACTGTAGTAGAGGTGATAGTCTTAGTAGTAGTAGAAATAGGAGTATTTATGTTACTAGTAGAAGTAGCTAGTAGTTTTTGTTACTAGTAGAAGCAGCTGTTTTAGCAGGAATAGGCTTTGATGTAGTATTTGTGACTAGTAGAAGTAGCTGTATTAGCAGTAATCATAAAGGCTTATATTATCTTATCTAATCATTATCGTAGAAGTAGTAGTATTTCGGTTACTAGTAAAAGTAGCTGTAGTAGAGGTAATAGTCCTAGTAGTACCAGAAGTAGCTTTAGTAGAAGTAATACTCTCAGTAGTAGTAGTATTTGTTACTAGTAGAAGTAGCTGTAGTAACAGTAACACTCTCAGTAGTAGTAGTATTTGTGTTACTAGTAGAGGTACTGTAGCTGTAGTAGAAATAATAGTCCTAGTAGCTGTAGTAGTATTTATTAGTAGACGTAACTGTAGTAGCAGTAATTGTTAAAGTAGCAGTAGAAGCAGTAGTATTTATGCTACTAGTAAAATTAGCTGTAGTAGAGGTAACAGTCCTTGTATTAGTAGCAATAGTAGTATTTATGTTACTAGTAGAGGTAGCTGTAGTAGTAGTAGTGGTAGTAGTAGTAGTAGTAGTAGTAGTAGTAGTAATAGTAGTAGTATTGTTACTAGAAGAAATAGCTGTAGTAGAAGTAATACTCTCTGTAGTAGTAATATTTATGTTACTAGTAAAAGCAGCTTTAGTAGAGGTAATACTCTCATAAGTATTAGTATTTATGTTACTAGTAGAGGAAGCTGTAGTTAAAGTAATACAGTAATCCCTCGCCACTTCACGGTTCAACTTTCGTGGCCTCAGTGCATCGCTGATTTTTCAAAAATATTCATCGAAAAATAAAAATAAAAACGGTTTCCCAAGATGCCAGACACTCTCAGAGGCTTTGTACATACCCATGGACACTCACACAAGGCACATGATTGGTTCCCGGCACAAGATCTGAACTGATTGGCTGCGCATCATTGCATCCTCTCCCAGCTTCTTCCCTTGTTGTATCTCGCCACTCTCGTTCACGCTGTCAACTGTGTCTCGCGTATTGTGTTTGAAATTAACTTTTTGTTAAGCCCTTACAATGCCTCCTAAGTGCCGTGCTCCTGCGAAAGATTCCTCTAGTGAGCCCAAGAGGAAGAGGAAGATGAGGACCACCAGTGAAAAGGTCAAACTTAGGGCCAATCCTACTTCGTGGATTTTCACCTATCGCGAGGGGTTCCGGTCCCCATTAACCGCGATAAACGAGGGATCACTGTAGTCCAAGTAGCAGTAGTAGTATTTAAATTACTAGTAAAAGTAGCTATAGTAGAAGTATAAATGTAGTTGTGCTATTACTATTACTACTATACAATATCATTAGTATTACTAATCCTGGTACTCCTACATCTAACACTACTGCTCTTACTAGTATTACTAGTAGCACTAATGGTAACAGTAGCTAATAAAACAAATAGGATGTAGCAATCTAACAAATGTAAATGTTTAACCTCTGTGCTGTGATATGTTGCCCTTAACATATCAACATACACTATTACTCTGCTGCAGAATTTTTTTTTACCTTTGAGTGGTGTGATCATCTACCATTAGAGTATAATTGTAGGTTTTTCTCACTGGAGGATTTTAATCATACACCTAATTGAGACCTTCCCATATTTCTCCGTCACGCTCACACTATTTACAGTCTTATGCAAATGGTCTCCTACATTCATTCAATTCACATGCTCAAACTCTTCTGGTTTAATCCACTGTCTAGTTCTCTTCGGCTAGGACGTTGAAAGAGTATGACGTGCCCTGACTTTTAGCTTTAGCAGTCGTAGTTACAGGCATTTCCAATAAATTGACAATAAAGGATGATGAGGATTGGAGCCAAATACAAGCATACAGTATTAAAACCTAATCGTGATTGGTGTGGAAACACACAAGAATTCAATGTACAATTGTATGCACAGTTAGTATTCGTACCTTGTATTACGACTAAATGAATTGAAACCTTCCACAACACTTATTTCTCATAAGATCTGCTTTATTAAAAGTGCTCCTTATTTTGAGATTTTCACAGTACTGATTGTGTCACTGTATTTATCTGCTTCAAGGCTTCCAAGCTAAACAAGCTAACAAGATTTCTGAACACCTCAGTTTTATTTTATTTAAAACAGACATAACATAGTCTCAGAAAAAGAAGAAAAATAAACGTTATTCAAAACAAATATCTACCTGCTAGCAATTGTCTTAGAGAAAAAGGAAAAAGAAAAAAGAACCCAGCTGCAGCACAATGAATATGAAAGTTCTATCAGAAACACAGCAGGTCAGTGTGTGCCAAGAAAGAAATAACATTACAGTGTTTGAAATATTATGCTTTATAATGTGGAGAAGCTATGCTTATTTCATGAGCCTTCAAAGTGTAATACTTGGTCATAAAAATAAAGTAATTACTCATGAAGTGAAATAAAATAATTTTTTTCATGGTATTTATGTGGATGTGGTTATATTATGTCGGGGTAGAATTTTACCTACAGCAGTCCACTGAAATGACATATACAATATAATGATATACGCAAGTTCTCATGGAATTTAAATGATTTTTTTTCTTCTTTTCTTCGTGAATCAGGGTTGAAAATTATGAAGAAGTGCTGTTTACCCAGTACACAACGATCATTTTATTTTGAATTTAATCATAAAAAAAATATATCGTTGTCATGAATGAAGCACCTGAAGCATCCTCCGATCACCACCAGAGGGAACAGTCTCCCGAGTATTAGTAGCTTCTGGACTACATTTCCCATAAACCCTCACTGTGTCTGATTGCACCACCACCTGTTCTCAATCAGCCAGTGACTATTTAAACAGACTTAAACCTGGCTTCGGCGCAAAGTCTTAATTTGCTATGGCTGTCTTACTGAGCGTTTCCTATCTGTTCCCGGTCCTGTGATTTGTTTTTGTATTCTGCCTGCCCTGACCTTCTGCCTCTTTCTGACCACATCTTTGCCTTGCCTACTCTGTTCTGTTTGTTATCGAATTCTGCCTGTTGTTTACGATATTGTTTATAATAAAGCTGCAAATGGATCCTCAGTCTTACGACTCACCGTTACAGAAGACTTCGCCACTAAGCGATCCAGCAGCTTTCACTCAGCTCGCTACGGAGCTGTCCGCCCAAGCCCAGCAACTTGCTGGCCAACATCAGCAGCTGACGTGTCTCACCTCGCTCATGGGAGAACTCGTCACAGCGCTGCACAGCTTACGAGGAGCCCCCGCTATGCCTAATCCAATGCCTCCAGCGCTCACGTCTCCAACCCCGTATGCAGCCGGAAATCCCCGGCTCGCCTTCCCTGACAAATTCAACGGCGATCCAGGGAAGTGTAAGGGGTTTCTCGTGCAGTGCTCACTGTTTGTGATGCAACAGCCCTCTCTCTATCCCACCGAATCGAGTCGGATCGCATTCGTGTGTACGCTTCTCACCGGGAGAGCATTAGAATGGGTGACAGCAGTATGGAGAGAGGATGTAGCCGTGTTTCCGTCTTTTGAACACTTCCTCGCCCAATTTCGCAGTGTGTTCGAGCACTCCACTGGAGGAGAAAGCGCAGAGGAGTGGTTGCTAACCATTTCCCGGGATGGCCGTCCTGCAGCGGAATACGCCCTTGCGTTTCGTACCCTCACCGCCCAGGCAGGCCGGGAGGAGAGATCTCTCAAGCTATTGTACCGTAAGGGCTTGGACCGAAAGCTACAGGCTGAACTCGCATGCCGAGACGAGGGGAGAAATTTATCCGAATTCATTGAATTATCCGTTGAGTTAGATAATCTGATGAGAACCCGCCGAGCACCTGCACGTGATTTCCCATCCAGGGCTTCCCCGCTGCCTCCGCGACCCTCTTACTCGGCACGGCGAGGCTCAAAGGAGAGTGAACCCCTGCAGCTCGGCTACACTCACTTCACCCCCGAGGAGAGAGTGCGACGCATCCGCCGTCACTTGTGCCTGTACTGTGGCGAACCCGGTCATATGCTGCCTACCTGCCCAACCAGACCACCCAATAGGCGCAACACTATGGTGAGTCGGAAAATTTTCACTTCTCGATTACAAAACTGTGCTCGGTTTGAAGTACAGTTAAGAGTTATCCACCTGATGGCACTACCACCTGTTCTCAATCAGCCACTGACTATATAAACAGACTTATACCTGGCTTCTGCGCAAAGTCTTGATTTGCTACGGCTGTCTTACTGAGCGTTTCCTGTTTCCGGTTCTGTGATTTGTTTTTGGACTGTTTTCTGCCTGCCCTGACCTTCTGCCTGTTTCTGACCACGTCTTTGCCTTGCCTACTCTGTTCTGTTTGTTGTTATCGAATTCTGCCTGTTGTTTACGATATTGTTTATAATAAAGCTGCAAATGGATCCTCAGTCTTACGACTCGCTGTTACACTCGTCCAGATTTACATTTCGACTTACATTTATCTGCTTTATACATCTGAGTCGTTGAGGGTTAAGGGCTTTGCTCAGGGGCCCAGCACTAGCTGCTTGGTAGTCCTGGGATTTGACCTCACAAACTTCCAAACATTTAGTGAGCTCAGTGGTCTAAATTAAAGTACAAAGACTATCAATGGGCCTCATTTATGAATCTTATCGTAAAGTTGTGTGTAAATGTTTGCACAAGGTAAATTTTTGCCACATTTATAGATTTTCTGATATAAAAAAAGAATAGCTAAACTAATGAACAAAAAGGATTCTCTCTGAGGCAGAAGTTGAAGTTGTGAATACCAAATTATGTTTTTATAGGAAATTTGCAAAGCCACAATTAACAATTGTTTGCCAATCAACACTAAAATTTGCACCCTAACATTAGCTAACCTACTTAACTGGCAGCTACGGGTGACATTAGCATATCTAAAGCACAATAGGTTAAAAAAAAAAAAAACAGATTTTCTAGGGGTGGCTGGACAAGATGGCACCTGTGTGTTGGGCCTGCCGTCTGTCGCTCTCGTGTTTGTGTGTTTGGTTGTCTGCTTTGTTCTTAAACTGCTACTCCCTCTTTACCTAGGACCGCCAAGCACTGCTGGATATCCGAAACTCTGTTGCTAAATCTCTCACCAACCAAAACACCTCGGAGTTGGACTGCTTTTTCAACCATACATATGAGTCCTTTAAACTGCCTTTACCTGAATGTTTTCGCCGGTGGCCCCTCAACATTACCAGGAGAAAGCGAAGAAGGAAACGGGGAAACCGCGGAGGTTACATCGTGAAGCTAAAAGCTCATCTGCGGGTGAACTTTCTTGGGGATCCTTCCTATGAACCGATGTATGGCGGCTATGCGCTTCGGCGCCCGCTAGATATGTCACACAGGTGCCTTCGTTTTGTCTCACCCGAGCCCTGATCATTACCATGCTTGCCGTGCCGGTATCCACCGAATTGGTCTCGGCTCCTGGGGTCAAAGAGTTACGTGAGCTGGGAAGAGCGCCCTCTTCACCTGTTACCTTCTCCTCACTGAAGATGGCATTATTAAATGCCCGTTCGCTGGTGAATAAGACTTTTTTATTAAATGACTTCTACTCTTCCCACAACCTGGACTTTATGTTTATCACGGAATCCTGGATAAAGATTGGTGATCTAACGCCGTTTTCTGACCTGATCCCCGCAGATTGTACATTTTTTAACACGCCTCGTCCGAGCGGACGCGGAGGTGGCATAGTTACCATCTTAAAGAGCTCCCTATCTGAACGTCTAACTCCGATTATGACATTTACCAGCTTTGAAGTTCAGATACTTCATTTAGACTGGAATGGTCCGGTTTGTTTAGGGGTGATCTATCGTCCTCCACGTTCGACCACGGACTTCATGCAGCATCTCACTGAACTAATTGGCAATATTGCTGTGAGTTATGATCGCTTCTTATTGGTGGGCGATTTTAACATGCATGTTTGCTGTCCGTCTATCCCCCTTTCACATGACTTTTTGAACCTGCTCGAAACGTTTAACCTATCCCAGTGGATCAGTGACCCCACCCACATTCAGGGACATACGCTTGATCTGGTTCTATCTTATGGACTTGATGTGGCTGATATTGTGCTTTCTGACACTATGATCTCAGATCATAAGCCTATATTCTCCCTGTCTCTTCCCGTCATCTCTCACTCTTCAAATACGTCTGTAAATGTTTCACGTTTTTATTCTCCACAGTTTAGCACTAATTTTAACTCATATTTTGCCAAATGCTGCTCACAGTTGCTCCTGGAGCAGCCATTACCTGACTTGGATGCTGACCAACATCTTGGAGTCTTAAACTCTGCCTGGCTTGAGATTGCAAATGGAACTGCTCCTCTCAAACCTCGCAAGAAAAAATTAAAATCTGAAGTTTGGCAAAACGCTGAGACTCGTTTCCAAAGACAACTTTGCAGAAAGGAAGAACGTAAATGGAAAAAGGACAGGCTGCATGTTTCTCCTTAGATATTTAGAGACTCTCTTACATCTTACCAGTCTATAGCCAAATCTGCTCACAGTACTGAGTCTGCCCTTTTGAGAGTTTTAAATGACATTTATCTTTCTACTGACTCCAGAGATTCTGTGGTTCTTATTATTTTAGATTTATCAGCTGCTTTTGATACCATTAGACCACTCCCTCTTATTATCAAGGCTGGAGACCTGGGTAGGTCTAAAAGCAAATGTTTTGAGCTGGTTTCAGTCATACCTGACTGACAGAAAATTCATAGTGAAACTGGGTAACTTTTCCTCCGCCCCTGCCGCGCTGTCCTATGGCCTTCCACACAAGGCTCTTTTAGCTCCTTCCCTATTTTCATTATACATGCTTCCCCTGGGCTCTATTCTCTGGAAACATGGTGTTTCCTTTCATTTCTATGCTGATGTCACTGAAAATGTTTAGAAGAGGTTACATTTTGGCTGGCACAATTTCCTGTTTTTAAATGAAGAAAAGACTGAGGTAATAATGTTTAGCCCAAATGAGAACTCTCAGTCCTCAAGCTTCAATCTAGAGAGTTTATCTGTTTTTAGATCTTCACGGGTGCAGAATCTTGGCATCTTTATTGATCAGCACTTAAAATTTGACAAACACATCTCGTCCGTTATTGGGTCTAGCTTTTACCAACTGCGGATTCTCTCCAAAAACACTTTCTTACCCCTAAGACCTTAGAAATGGCTGTTCATGCATTTATTAAATATGAACACATCACTCCCATTCTTAAATCTCTACACTGGCTGCTGATTTCTCAGAGAATAGATTTTAAGACTTTACTCTTTGTCTATAAGTCTCTCCATAATACCGCTCCTCTCTACCTATCTGAACTTCTTCATCCCTACTTTCCTATTAGAAGTCTTCGTTCATCTGACCAGGCTATGTTGGTTGTCCCTCGTGTACGGCTCAAGCGTAGAGGAGAGCGTGCCTTTTCTGTGGCCGGTCCTAGACTATGGAACTCCCTGCCACTAGAGATTAGGATGGCACCCACCATTTCTAGTTTTAAGTCCATGCTAAAAACCCACTTATTTTCTTATTTTCTTTAGCCTTTTCATGATGTCTGTTATATCTTATGGTTTATATCTATATTACTTTCTTTTAAACTGGTTATTATATATTTTTAAATAATTCTTATTATAGTTTCTTGAGCTATCTTATTGTGTATTTTTTTTTAAGTGTATCTGAAATGTGTGGCTGTTTGTAAATGTGCTATATAAATAAACTTGAACTTGAACTAGACAATGTTCGACCAAAATACTCACTTAAAGTCAAGAAATCACTGATGGTCAGATGAAGCTGGACAGGTGTAAATGTCATACGTCATATGTCATACATACGTCAGCGCTATACTCCTCCCAAACGGAAGTACGTCACTCGCAGGTGATCTTTCACCCAGGCGTCTCGTTGGGGCTTAAAATGCGCTGCTGTCGCCAACAAAAATGCAGCAAACAGTAAATGTTTGTTTTTTGTAGCATAACCGTCGTAACAAGTTATTTTGTCTTCTTTTTGATAGTATTCTGAAAACCGCATACACCAAAGCGTGTTCCAATTCAATTTCCCCGGCAATGAGGTCAAATATATTTGCATTTTGGGCGGGAGTTGAAAGATCGGATCGATATCCGATTCGCCGAGACGCATTTATGTGGCCTAGTGTAAATCGAACAGTTTTAACAAATCAGATAGCTATTGGATCAGAGACAACACATGAAGGGACCAAGTGTAAAAAGGCCCATAGTAACTCCTATATCAACTTACCGCATGTTTTTGAAATAAAAAAAATCTAATCAAATCATAATAATATGGTGACTGACTTGCACTTCCCTTTGCTAGTGTCTCACTTCCTGAGCATATTTAACACCTCACAGCACATGATTAGTTATCCGAGGGGAACCGGCGAGGCTTAGCCGCATCTTTTGTGCAGTCTATTAAAGGAGCTAAACACCGATTTGTTTAATGGACTGAATAATCACCAAATGAGTTCAGCGAACCCCATTAACTCAAGTCTGTCACCGGTTCTTTTTATTTAATACCAAATTTGCGTGGGATGCTGACAGACTCTTTCAGGTCAGTAATCAGAAGTGAACTTTTAAAGAACAGAATTAAACCTTTAAGTTGCAGAGTTTGAAAGGCATTGCTTTGATACTCTACCTGCTGTATATTGCGTAAGCGGAGTGTTTTCAAGATGTCTGACGAATTTCGATTTTTTTTTTCTTGGAGCGGGCGGCGTACAGAGCGGCGTATGGGGACGCATAAATATGCAATGCTGGTAGAGCAAGATTATATTACTCTATATTGATATTGCTCTTAAACATAAAATGAAGTATAAAATATGCATATGTGGAGTAGCATGTTAAGAAGGTTTAGTATAAGAAGAAGAGAAAGTGTAAGTGAGAGACAGAAAGAGAGAGGAATAAGTGAGGTTCTGTACTTACCGGAGCGTTCTGAGCGAGATGAGGCGGACAGAATAACATTATAACATTGTTTGAACCCATGCAGTCTTGAAACAGCAACAGAGCGTGCTCAGTCAGGGCCGTAGCTAATGAGAGAGAAAGACAGGAAGCACAATGGCATTCCTGAGTAAAGTACCAGAGACGTAAAAGTGTTTGTTCTGTGCTCCGAAGCAGAGCGAAGGAAAGAGAGAGAATGGGGATTTGGAGGGATAGTGCTGTGAGCTTTGTTCCTCAGGGGTGGCATTTACTGTATCCCTGAGGGAAAAAAACACAGCATTCAGCATTCATCTTCAGCAAGTCTCAGGGTTGTGGAATACCACAGTACACAGGGTGGAATTATAAAGAGATAATAAAGATTGGAGATCATTTTCTTTCACCACATGGCCTACAGTGCTTTATTACACTTGTGCTCTAGCTTACAATTATCCTTCATTGTTCTCGTTGCTACTGGATTTAATGTAGTGCTGCTTGATCAACGATTCATCAGCAGAAGCGAACATTGAGGTTACAATTCAGTTCAATTCAAGTTTATTTGAATAGTGCCTTTATGGCCAATTATAGTTACAACATAAAACAGAGTTAGGGTCTTTCTTTCTTTATTTATTTCTTTCTGACTTCTTTCCCTCCCTCCCTCCTTCCCTTCTTATGATCTCTTATTTTTGCATTTCCTTTAATTTCCTTCCTTCCTTCCTTCCTTCCTTCCTTCCTTCCTTCCTTTCTTTCTCTCCCATCCTCCCTCCCTTCTTACAATCTCTTATTTTTGCATTTCCTTTAATTTCCTTCCTTCCTTCCTTCCTTCCTTCGTTCTCTATGATTCTTTCTTTCTTTTTCTTTTTTTTCTTTCTTACTACTTTCTTTCTCTCCCTCCCTCCTTCCCTTCTTACGATCTCTTCTTTTTGCATATCCTTTCATTTCCTTCCTTCCTTCTTTACCTCACTCCCTCCTTAGGATCCTTTCTTTCTTTCTTTCTTTCTTTCTTTCTTTCTTTCTTTCTTTCTTTCTAAATCTTATTTAAGAACGAATATTTCTCTTCATTTCCCCTCCATCAGGTTCAGTTCACAACATTAGCTTTTAGGAAATGCACGTTTATTTAAACTATGAGCTGCTAATGAGTTGACAATCTATTATAGACGTTAGCTAAAATAACCTGGTGTAATTTCCTCAGCACTTCAGGACATCTCTCATGTTCAAACACACCATTCACCATGTTTTTTTTTCTTCCCCTAAATAAATGTAGACTCATTACATTATAAAATAAGATCCATTTATTCATTACTTCCTTGAGAACAGTGTTCCAAGAGCATAGTAAAAGCTAATGCTTCCTCTATTACTACTTATTATTTAATGAGGATCTCTGTGCTGCGGTGATGTGGGGAGACTGTAACATTATCAGTACCTTTATTTATCTTATTGTGACATTGTCACTTCATGTTCTGACAGCATCCTTTTTTTTCTCTTCAGCTTAAAAATAAAAAGTGGTTTATTTAAAATTTAAAGAAGGTATTAATAAATGTAATTTTATTAATGAATGAATGAATTAATTAATTTAAAAAGTACTTATCTTACAGGAACCAATAAATAATAAATAACTAATGGCTAAAGGTTTTTTCTTTCTTTTTCTTTTCCGTTTTTTTCTTCTTCAAAAAACAGTCCAAATTTCATGCAAGATGTAGACTACATCCTTAAAACAAATAAAATAAAATAAAAAAAAGCCCAATGAGGAATAAACTAACAAATAAATAAATTAATAATATTAATATCTTTTTTTTTTCCTTTAGGTAAAACAATTGAAATCGTGAAGGATCACAGCTTATGTAAAAACAAACAAACAAATAAATAAATAAACAAATGTTAAATGTTAAAACATTTCTTGCAATAGACTATAAACTTAACGCCTTTTAAAAGATTTAATC
The DNA here is from genome assembly GCF_022655615.1 of Tachysurus fulvidraco. Taxonomy (NCBI): domain Eukaryota; kingdom Metazoa; phylum Chordata; class Actinopteri; order Siluriformes; family Bagridae; genus Tachysurus; species Tachysurus fulvidraco. The sequence continues at coordinate 23,851,114 of NC_062524.1, forward strand.
AAATTGTGAATGAACAGCATTACAAGTAAGAGAAAAATAAAGAAGTGATGCAGTGTAACAGAAAATCGTTTCCTATCTTGCAGAGGTTTCGTGTTTGAATCCAGACGATGCCACAGCCCACAGACATCCATGATGAGTAGTCCCAAGGAAGAGATGACATGCTCTCGTTCCCCATATGAATCACAGTGACACTAGACACTCATGGATGTCTGTGAGCTCATGCATGCAGAAGTGGACAGATAGCACTTTCCTGTCAGGGTGTTACGCCGCCCCCTGGTGTCACACGAGCAGCACTCGAGAGACTGAAACCAAATGAAAAAGAATCCCAAGTTATAGTTATCATAGAGACTGATTGTTCTAGAGTGTTCGAACAATGTAGAAAAGTTGCAGATTTGTTTAATAAGAATGAGTTTGAATATGTTGTTCACCTCCATACGTACAAGGTGCAGCGTTTTGTTAGGCGGATCATTTGAAGTGCACTTCAGGCTGAAGCAGGAATCGGACTGCTCTGTAAAGTGCCAGTGGGACGTAATGACATCAGCTTCGTGACAAGTCGTGCAGAACTGAAAAAAATCTCTTCATTAGTAGAGAGAAGGCCTGTGTGATACACTTGCTAGGTTGCTAGGAGAGAGAGAGAAAGACAGATAAATAAAGAGGGAGATTGAGAGACAGATAGAGGAAGAAAGAATGATGCATTGAACAGCTTTTTTACCATTTCTCTCTTTCTCTCTCACACACTCACACACACACACACACACTAGCATAATCACCTCACTATAGCGCTAGTGAACAAGCTAGTGAATAGGTCTATAAGATCCTCTCGATGTCCCGTTTTAACACACAGCCAATCTCCCAGTCTCATTTTACAGGGCTTAGTACTTATTTGCTTTTTGGCGAGTGCCACTCAGCTCAGAAAACATCTGTATTCAGCTATCGGCCCACGGCACAGAGAGAGGATGCAGGAACCGTTCCAAGCTAATCTCACGTAGGACATATAGTGAGCAAGGGATGTTTACTTTTAATTCATGTTTAATGTGTGAACAGCTCTTTACATACACAGAGACGTGATTGTTTAGCATTTGGTCACGTGATTGCTGGAGGATGAAATTAAATGGGAAAAAGGGATTCTGGGGATAATGGATTGATTAAAAATTGGTTGAGCATTAGAGCCATATTGGTGTGGAAATAATTCACTTGAACAAGAAGTAAACATGAAATAGGAACCAACAGAACTTGGGGTTGTGAATGCTAAAAGCAGACGAATTAGCATGATGGTGAAGAATTAACACTGGTCATTTAATCGAACAGTTGATTTGATAAAAAGATCAACAGGTATTGAGAAAAATCTTTACCTTCACTTCAAGTCAGGGCTGAGAGGATCTCAAGAACAAACAAAAAAGGAAGCCAGGACATCACATGCCCCATGTGCAGACTCCTACACACCTAGATGCAATATGCATCATCAGTTCATCTACCAGAACGTTCTTTTTTTGGGGACTTTCAGGATTAAACCAGCTCTAAACCAGATTTCAATAACAACATTTGGTCAGAATCATATGCCCTTTTGTGAAATTCTCCATTTAGTGCAAGATGAATAGCTCCAGGTTTCCAACACCAAAAATTCCCAAATATAAAAAGGTTTTTAAATAATGCAGTCGCACTACAACCGGTTACAGACTTAACAATTCTCTCTCGTACTCTACTACACATTTAGACTGATTTAACATTCTGTACATGTCTGCCATGTAAGTCCTGAATTGTGCAAAGATAACATAAGAGAATGAATTGTGCTATAACACAAACAAACAAACAAATAAAATAATATTTTTATTTGTTTATTTATTTAATTTTAATAATAATAAGTCTAATTTTATTAGAGCACCCAATAAGAGTGGCGAATTCAATCGAGAACGCAATTAAATGTCTCAAAGCATAGGTTTCCATAAAGACATCAGTGTGAATACGTTACTGAAGCATGTTAATTCATCAATAGCTGACTTTAATCTCTTTCCTTTGTACGCAGAGGGAAAAAAAATAGACGGTGGGGGAAATAAATAAATAAATCACAGTGCAACCACTGAACCGTTCATTGTATATTAATTTCTGCGAGCAAAAACAGCTCAGAGTTTCATTTCAGCTCTATTCTCTCTTTCTCTCGCTCTCTCTCTCTCTCTCTCTCTCTCTCTCTTTTTCTCTCTCGGCCTGTTTAATTGGCTGGATGTGTAGAACAAGGCTCTGCAGGCGTCTTTCAGCCTCATCGAGGGCCTCGATTGCAACAATCAAGCGGCATCCTCGCTACAATTGCGCTCGGCGTCTAAGAACACGAATTACAGTCAACAGAGCAAATGATTCAATCTGTATTACACTACGTTAATAACCAACCTCAAATTAAAGGCTAGGGCGACGGCTCTGTGCGTCTGCAGAGACAGAAATTATGTGGCATCTCCCTCATTAAGGATGAGCCATAATACTTACACAGTGTGGCGTGAAAGAAAAGAAGAAAAGCTAATAATGAATTTAAAGACGAGAGACAGACAGACAGAGACAGAAATCACCAAACAGTCATTTCCAGTATTTGGCAGACACCCTCATCCAGTGCGACTTACATTACCTAATTTTTTTAACACAACAGCTGAGCGTTAAGTGCCTTGCTCAGGCAACTTGGTGGACCTGGGATCAAACTCGCAACCTTCCGTATTGGCTGATATTTCACTCCAACTCAACTCGTACCTGCTGTTCAACACAGATCATCGGCAGACAATTTATTTGGAATACTGTACATTGAAACAACACTGAATTTGGGTATCAAGCCATTTTACGTCATTCTCCACCTGTTTCACGTTATATTCCACAGCACTATAGTATAATTATTTACCGGTGTTTTCATGTGTTTTACACACAAAAGGCTTAAAGTAGATTAGTGTTTTACGCACAAAGGGTTAAAGTAGATTAGTATTTTACGCACAAAAGCACAAAATGGTTAAAGTAGATTAGTATTTTATGCACAAAAGGGTTAAAGTAGATTAGTGTTTTACACACAAAAGGGTTAAAGTAGATTAGTGTTTTACGCACAAAATGGTTAAAGTAGATTAGTGTTTTATGCACAAAAGGGTTAAAGTAGATTAGTGTTTTATGCACAAAAGGGTTAAGGTAGATTAGTGTTTTATGCACAAAAGGCTTAAAGTAGATTAGTGTTTTATGCACAAAAGGGTTAAAGTAGATTAGTGTTTTATGCACAAAATGGTTAAAGTAGATTAGTGTTTTATGCACAAAATGGTTAAGGTAGATTAGTGTTTTATGCACAAAATGGTTAAAGTAGATTAGTGTTTTACACACAAAAGGGTTAAGGTAGATTAGTGTTAAACACACAAGGGTTAAAGTAGATTAGTGTTTTACGCACAAAAGGGTTAAAGTAGATTAGTGTTTTACACACAAAGGGTTAAAGTAGATTAGTGTTTTATGCACAAAAGGGTTAAGGTAGATTAGTGTTAAACACAAAAGGGTTAAGGTAGATTAGTTTTTTTACGCACAAAAGGGTTAAAGTAGATTAGTGTTTTACGCACAAAAGGGTTAAAGTAGATTAGTGTTTTACGCACAAAAGGGTTAAAGTAGATTAGTGTTTTATGCACAAAAGGGTTAAAGTAGATTAGTGTTTTACGCACAAAAGGGTTAAAGTAGATTAGTGTTTTACGCACAAAAGGGTTAAAGTAGATTAGTGTTTTACGCACAAAAGGGTTAAAGTAGATTAGTGTTTTATGCACAAAAGGGTTAAAGTAGATTAGTATTTTATGCACAAAAGGGTTAAAGTAGATTAGTGTTTTACGCACAAAGGGTTAAAGTAGATTAGTATTTTACGCACAAAAGCTTTAAGGTAGATTAGTGTTTTATGCACAAAAGGCTTAAAGTAGATTAGTATTTTACGCACAAAAGGGTTAAGGTAGATTAGTGTTTTACGCACAAAATGGTTAAAGTAGATTAGTGTTTTATGCACAAAAGGGTTAAAGTAGATTAGTGTTTTATGCACAAAAGGGTTAAAGTAGATTAGTATTTTATGCACAAACGGGTTAAAGTAGATTAGTGTTTTACGCACAAAGGGTTAAAGTAGATTAGTATTTTACGCACAAAAGCACAAAATGGTTAAAGTAGATTAGTATTTTATGCACAAAAGGGTTAAAGTAGATTAGTGTTTTACACACAAAAGGGTTAAAGTAGATTAGTGTTTTACGCACAAAATGGTTAAAGTAGATTAGTGTTTTATGCACAAAAGGGTTAAAGTAGATTAGTGTTTTATGCACAAAAGGGTTAAAGTAGATTAGTATTTTATGCACAAACGGGTTAAAGTAGATTAGTGTTTTACGCACAAAGGGTTAAAGTAGATTAGTATTTTTTGCACAAAAGCACAAAATGGTTAAAGTAGATTAGTATTTTATGCACAAAAGGGTTAAAGTAGATTAGTGTTTTACGCACAAAAGCTTTAAGGTAGATTAGTGTTTTATGCACAAAAGGGTTAAGGTAGATTAGTGTTTTACGCACAAAAGCTTTAAGGTAGATTAGTGTTTTATGCACAAAAGGCTTAAAGTAGATTAGTGTTTTACACACAAAAGGGTTAAAGTAGATTAGTGTTTTACGCACAAAAGGGTTAAAGTAGATTAGTGTTTTACGCACAAAATGGTTAAAGTAGATTAGTCTTTTATGCACAAAAGGTTTAAGGTAGATTAGTATTTTACGCACAAAAGGGTTAAGGTAGATTAGTATTTTATGCACAAAAGGTTTAAGGTAGATTAGTATTTTACGCACAAAAGGGTTAAGGTAGATTAGTGTTCTACGCACAAAATGGAGTAGATTAGTGTTTTACGCACAAAATGGTTAAAGTAGATTAGTGTTTTATGCACAAAAGGGTTAAGGTAGATTAGTGTTTTATGCACAAAAGGTTTAAGGTAGATTAGTATTTTACGCACAAAAGGGTTAAAGTAGATTAGTGTTTTATGCACAAAAGGGTTAAGGTAGATTAGTGTTTTACGCACAAAAGGGTTAAGGTAGAACCTCTTACGGCTCGCCGAGTTATCCACGGCACGGAAGTCAAAATGACCACTAGGTGATGAGCCAGAAACAAGCTTCGTTGTAGCTTTTAAGCATTAAATCCTCTAAATACACAGTTAAACATATTTTTCTAGTAAAGATTAGACTCTCAAGATTTTTTAAGCTCACACACAAAGCATAATATGATTCATAGCCGTCATACTATTTGAAACAAAATTGGTAGTAAACTGACCTAGGTGGCGCTAGACCAGTTTTTCCTTTACATTTAGACGATTCCCTTTCTTCACTGGGGTAATATTTTCCAAAACATATTTTCACAAAAATCCCCAAAGGTCCAAGGAACTGGAATCTGTAAGCCTTTTAATCCAAAATGCTTTGGTCGCCTCGCAAATATTCCGTTTGTGATCTGAAAACTGGAAACAGTAGTGTGCCACCATCCTTTGTTTCGGCTCTAAATTCTCATTGGAGGTTTCAAAAATTACACTGATGCATATTTGTAGCCCAGGGCCTAACGAATCAAACAAGCCCTCACTTCAACCAATCGGCTCTTGTATTGCAGAGATAGACGGCTGAGAAGCCAACGATGTCTTTACATCATATGTGGGAACCCTCCCTTTGACTGACAATTGCTCCTTCCAGTAGCAATTAAATGGTCCGGGACCTCTACAGCTCTTTAGCCAATAAGGAGACGATTCCAACGGTATGCAACATGCCACGTCTTCGAGGCCTCAGGCTGCAAAGGATTTATTGCGCAATCCTCGATTTTTTCACACTCTCACAGCTCAGGGTGTCAGGTTACAGGCCTTTTTTCACAGCAGACTTGTAGACAGAGAGGCTCTGTGTGTTTTAGGCCTTTTAAACTGAGCCTTTTAATTCAAAGTTATACAGTAAACAAGTACACAAAAACACATGACCGGACGGACATGTCCGTAGAAAAATATTTTTATTGAAGCCATTTTTGGGTCTTTTGACTTGATTTTTATTTTTTTTCTCTCTGTTTATCTTTTTTCTCTTACCAAGACATGTGGCTATGACCCTCAGTTGTTATTTGGGTCCTAACATGTTCCAGAGAAATAAGATTAATCAGTTTATCAGGTAAACAACTCAGGCGGAAATCAAAACCTTCCATTCTAGCCTCTGTAACTTTGTACCAGTAAGGCCTAGAATCAATCTGGATTGATTATATCTGAAACTAGAGAATCTCTTCTTACCAATGAGACCAGGCTCACCCCTGTGTGTTAAAGTATGTGGGAGCTGTGGCACTTTTTGTTGGGTAGGTCATGTAGGCGAAAAACCTGCAATAGGGGGCGAGAGCCTTAAGAGTAATGTTTTACGCACAAAAGAGTTAAGGTAGATTAGTGTTTTATGCACAAAATGGTTAAAGTAGATTAGTGTTTTATGCACAAAATGGTGATATATAAGGGTTTCATGAGGAGCTACAGTAAGAACAACCTTGGCTTTCAGATTTAAGCCTTCATCCGTCGTCTAATATCATTCCAGTCAAACATTTCTCTCAGCTCTGTGCTGCATATTCAGCGCATTTCTCCCATCAAGCCATTACGCACAATCCCAGCAGAGACAGCAGGTGATGCTGATATGCAAATATATTCGTGATTTAAATTAAACACCGCTTTAAGTAATTCTGCAGCATTACCATATAGGTTCCTGTAATTCGCTATAATTGTTGATCTTTTCAGAGCTTTTTTCCCACCGAATTTTATTTTCCCTCGTGCACACACAACTACAGCAGGCATCACTTTCATCTCGCTCTACTAGACATGACTGATTATGATATTACTTTGCAGAAGCGTGAATCTAATCACGTAGTTCATTTACACAAAATATTTGAATTCAAGAACGTGTCTTACATGTGCTTTAACGTGACCCCGAGGCAGCTCCACGCACTTTATTAACTTTGCTGAACACTCAAACCTGGTAAATTATTTATCCAGAGTTGGAATTCCATTAAATAATCATCAATATCCATTTATGAATAAGCGTATGGTCCGTAAAGCTTTTGAATCTAAGCCAATTCATTAAGGAAGCTGATTTTCCTCTTTATAACGACATGAATTATTTGATCCTAATTTATTTGAACTGTGTTTTTCTTTTGAATAATTTGAGCTCTTTGCCAGTTAGGAAAGTGTTAGTCTTTTGCACCGAGCAATAAGCTTTATTTATTTTTAATTTAAGGCTTTTAATTTAATTTTAAAGTGTTTATCTATTTATTTATTTATTTATTTATTTATTTATTTATTATTATTATTATTATTATTATTATTATTATTATTATTATTATTATTATTATTATTATTGTAACTATGTAACTGTCCAATATTTTCATCCAGGACTGTCAAATAAACTCTATAATTTGGCATTATTTTGCTAATTGGTTATTAGTCTGCACCCTTCCAGAAATTTCCATTATTTATTCAGGACTAGCAAGTATACGCCTGCAGTACTTATTCATTAATCAAGGCTAATAGATTAGGGGGTAATGATGAAATCCACTAACCATGGACACTTTGTTTACACAGGCCACTTAACTAAGAGCAATTTATTTATGATACACTTCTTATCATCATCGATCACATCGTTCAACAGCAGAAAGCTGGAGTCTCTGCTGATAGTGGAAATAACTACGGACAAGCGTTCGAAAAAGCCCTCGAAATGTCCGAACCCAAGTCTTTCAGGACGTCTAGTTTGCTGGGTGTGAAAGTAGACTGAAGTAGCTGTTTGTTTATATTTGGGAATGTGAACGTTGAAACATTTTCATGGAAGTTTTTTAAAGTAAATTATTAAATGAGCCCCATGGGGTCATGAGAATAGTTTCTCTCCATCCAGACCGGAAGCGTCTTCCGGTTATTGAGAATCGTCTACATAAATCCATAGCAACAGATGAAACCTGAACTCCTTCAGTATCTGCCTTCACCTCTAAATAAATAAGGAAGATCGATTGTAGGTCAATTGTCTTTTTGATAGATACCAGAGAAACCCAGACAAGAGAACTGATGCACGGATAAGAAATCTGACCTACAGCCATAATCAAAGAAGCAGAAACAGCCTACAGTCATGTGACATACATGGTGGGAATGTTAATTTTATTCATTTAAAAAGAAGAGGGAAGAAATGTCTTAAAAAGAAATAAATAAAGAATTACATTAATTAATTCAAATAATATAAAGGATTTATGGATGTTGATTGGAATGGACACATGGTATTAGGATGATAAGAATCAGAATAATATTAATTGATAATAATTGATAATAATAACAATATGCAATACGTTTTTATTAATTATTATTATTATTATTATTATTATTATTATTATTATTATTATTATTATTATTAAAAAAAGGTTTGCATCTATCTATCTATCTATCTATCTATCTATCTATCTATCTATCTATCTATCTATCTATCTATCTATCTCCAAGTTGTTGCTTCTAATCTGCTAGGAACCTAAACTTTCCAAAAAAAATGTCTAATTGCTCAGATTTGAACTTAGCAGTTTCTGTTGTATATGTTAATAATGTGACATAGAAGCTTATAGCATTAACTTCATGATCCATTCCAGATGCTTCTTTTGTCCTGTATAAAAGCGGTTAGGAATCCTACTTATCCTCTTTATACAGTATACAGTATATGCTTTACCTTCCCACACTCAAACCCTGTTTGCTTCAGAAGGGCAACGGGGTGAGCGAGAGTCACCTTTTTAAACACGCAGACTTTCATGAGCACTTTTCCCAGCATCCTGAAAGCCAAGAGCACACGAGGACCCTCATGTCTTGTGATTTCCAAAGCCGTCAGATCCTACCATGGCATCTTTAAAAAGCCTCACTATGCTTTTGAGAGAGAGTGGTGCTTACTCAGGTTGTCCTCCATGGCCCTCATTTCATCTCTGTGGCTTCTGGGTCAGTGTACTGGTCTGATGTATATGAGAAAATTAAACATATACATATCACATGAATACTATAGTCATACTGCATTATAATCTCCATAGCTCTAGGCTTCTAGGCTTTTCTATTGTATTATAAACACTGATTTATCTGAGTGCAACTTGTAATCTACAGTATGTAATAATGCAGTATATCTGGCAGCACAATCACTATGCCACTGCCTACGTCGTGCTTTATAAGCTGACATTATAATACTTTATACTATCTTGCTTTGTAAAGTATCATCAGTGTAACTGTGTGTACTTAGGAGCATTTATATAGACCATATTATATTTATTATATATAGTTATATTTCTATTATATATTATGTTCATCTGCTACATAACACAATAAATATCTGTTTATAGAACATTATAAACTAACCGTATACAATACCGTCTCCGAAAAAATACCCTGATTATATTATGCTATAATGCTTAACAAAATGCAGCACATGTAAATATAAAAATACATTTTCTATACCCAAGTCAGGCATTATAATACATTATGTAGGCTTTATGTAGCCTACATAATGTATTGTATAAATGTTGTATAAATGCATTATCCTACAGTGTATTCATTAATGTTTGTATTATGCATTACATCTGTTCATGGATCATTGTGTTGTAAGACACTATTCAAATGCCTTACAGTATATAAAGTGTTATATATGCTATTGTATATACTTATAAGCATTCATATAGTCTGAAATTTACATTTTGTATACTACATAATGTTATAAGACTATGGCAGTCATTTTAATGTTATAAATGCTACATAACTATATAATGATGATTATATGATTAAGTGTATAATCTATAATACACTATGATCATGCTCATATGATGTAATAATGTATGCATAACACATTCGACATTGCTCATGAATCGTTAAACTGATGCGTTATAAGAAAGTGTTCATAACACGTTATACCACCAAGCCACACTTTGCATGGAGCAGTAAGGCGAAGCTCTAATGGCATTGCAACATGTTATAAGCATTCTACTGTACTAACAGTTTATGAATGCATTATAAACAATGCTTACATTAAGCTTTTGAAGCGAGTTGTATTAAGAATACCACATTTGGGGATGAGGTAGCTCAGTGGTTAAGGTGTTGAACTACTCATCAGAAGGTCATGAGTTTGAATCCCAAAGCCACCAATCTTGGGTCCTTGAATAAAGCCCTGTAAATCGCTCTGGATTAAGGACGTCTGCCAAATGCCATAAATGTAAATGTGTGTGTTTAGAGAAATTTAAGTTATATTGAACTACAGTATATGTCTTCTGCTTCTAAACTTTTATTATTTTTTCAAGGACACACCAAAGTCAGAGGTTAAGCTATGTAGTTTATGTGAGCGTTAACCGAAGATGAGATCTGCTAATATATTTTTTTATGGTGTTGTAAATCATAGGCAATACAGTGATGATGATAATTATGATAATGTCCTACAGGTCCAAATTACTGTGATAAAATGTTTTTCATTCAGTAAAAAGTAACATCGTCTTGTACCTTTCCCTGTTACAGCAAAAGTTCGGTGTGTTTATGTTCAGCATCGTATTTTTTATTCATGTCCCACTCCATAGTTATGATTAACAACCCGTATTAAAAGAATAGGGCGTTTTTAATAAGATCTAGTGTTTTCGTTAATATTTCTGTTTTTACGTAGCATATTTGGTTTCAAATTTAAAACGTTATACCGTATTTCACCGTACCTGCGTTATTGTGGAGAAACTCCGCCCCTTTTCTCACCGTTCTGCTGAGCAGCAGCTAAACGCAATCCTGACTAATTTTATATCTGGCTTTGTGGCGATAAAATCATTCATTCGTTTATACTGACTGAAAATGTTCCATTAGGGATAAATATTTATCCACTTGATCCAGGTACATATTAATTAATATTTTTATGGCTGCTCCAGTAATAATAATAAGGAATGGCAGAGTTTGTACATCTTATGTATTGAGTTTTATATTTCATTTACGTGATATCAGTAAACCAGTGTGATACCCGTCATCTGTAAATCTCTGAACTGATCAAAGATAAGGATGTGTGTCGTACTGTTACAGGCCGGAGTTGATATATTAATGTGCTTGGTTTTATTCTGGGTGGCGTCTTGGAACTGCTTCAAATGAATTCTGTTCATTCAGTTTTCTTTATTGGGGCTTAAAAAAGTGGTTAACATGCAACTAATGTAATGTGTGTGAGTATCTGGCTGAACATGTTTGTAATAACTCTCTCTCTCTTTCTCTCTCTCTCTCTCTCTCTCTCTCTCTCTCTCTCTGTGTGTGTTATAGGTGATTCATCGCAAGTGGGTAAGTCAACTCATCTTTTTTTAATCCCTTTCTTTTTTAATCGGCTTGTGCAACATCACGCTGAGATTTCGAGGGTCGTGTTCTTGGCATTGATGCTGAATCGAGTTGACGCAAGCTGTGATTGTGGTGTTTACACCTCTCTCACTCTTTCTCTCTCTCTCTCTCTCTCTCTCTCTCTCTCTCTCTCTTTATCACACACAAACTCTCTCTTTATCTCTATCTTACACACACTCTCTTTCTCTTTATCACACACACTCTCTTTCTCTCTCTTTCTCTCTATCTTTCTCACATGCACACAGTCTCTCTTTCTCTCTATCTCTCTCTCTCTCACACACACACACTCTCTCTGTTTATCTTTAACACACACACACACACACACACACACACACACACACACACACACACACACACACACAAAGAATCTCTCTTAGATGCTCTCTCTCTCGCAAACACATTCTCTCTCTCTCTCTCTCTCTCTCTCTCTCTCTCTCTCTCTCTCTCTCTTTCTCTCTCTTGCTCTCTCTTAACTTAATCAGTTGCCCCATTCTGCTGTAATAAGCACATTGGCATTGCACCAGACACAACCTGGCAGATTGAAATTGTACCCTAACAAGGCATATTTATGTGTCTAATTATTATAATAACACACACATTCCTTTTTTCTCCTTTTTTTCATAAACAAACACACACACACACACACACACACACACACACACACACACACACACACACACACACACACACACACACACAGCTTCTGGGTTAAAGTCCTGATCTTAAATGTAACAGGTCATAATATTTATATAAAAACACAGAGGACAGTCTTTGGGTTTGTGGCTTGAAACTTAAAAAAGTCTCAGACCCCAGACATAAAAACTAACCAGCAAAACAATCAAACAAACAAAAAACAAAAACAAACAAATAAACAAAGAGCAACAGTACCAACAATAGCAAACACTACCAGGATTATTATTACTATGAATAATAATAATAATAATAATAATAATAATAATAATAATAATAATAAATATTTGTATATTTAACATTTTAAAATCACAACAAAGCAAAACAAAAAATAATTAAAAAGAAAATAATCCGATTGAACACATGCTCTAGAATCTGGACAAATAGCATCAGAAAAATGACAAATATCAGCATCGTATTTTGTTATTTTTTTATCAGAATAAAGCTGATTAGAAACAGCAGAATGTGCCATGCATTATTACAAAATAAAGACAGATAAAAAGTCAAAGAAAAGCCTAAGCAGCATAACAAAGGAGACGCGACGATGTTTTCGCCGCAGTCTTAAACAAGGTTCTATTCAATTCCATTTTTATTCGTGTAGCACGTTTAACCATGGACATTGTCACGAAGCAGCTTCACACAAAATAAATCAATTCAATTCAATTCAAGTTTATTTGTATAGCGCTTTCTACAATAGACATTGTCTCAAAGCAGCTTTACAGAACATAAACATAGAGCAGAAGGTAAACATAAGAAATAATAAAATAAATAAGGAATAATAAAAGAAAAAGAATTAATAGAATAAAAATTCTAGATTATTATTAGATGTATATAGTTCACAGTGTGTATGTATTTATTCCCCTATGAGCAAGTCTGAGGTGACTCAAGCAGCAGTGGCAAGGGAAAACTCCCTTAAACTGGTAAAGTAAGAAACCTTGAGAGGAACCGGACCCAAGAGGGAACCCATCCTCATATGGGTGACACTGGGGGTGTGATTGTAATATACAGTCAGTTAAATGTTGTATTGGTGTAAGGATCATGGACTTCGGATCTCCTTAGTATCACAGAGTCTAACTGGAAATGTCTCAGGATTCTTAGAGTCGGCCTCGGCTCAGTGGACGTCCAAAGGCTTCGTCCCACAGAGGACGTTGGGAGCTGGTACAATGTCAGGATGCCTCGGGATGGGTACAAAGAGAGAAGCAGTGGAGAGGGATTAACATATCTGCTGTTCATAAAAATGTGCTGGTCTGATGTACTAGTGCATGATATTATAGGATGTATACGAGGAGATGACACAAGGGAAAAACCAGACTCAAAAATGAACCCTTCCTCATCTGCCATGGGAGAGTGTGCTGATAAATTATTTCTCTTCTAAAACCACGTCAAAAAAAAAAAAAAATGGCAGTTATGAAACGTAACCAGGAAATTTGTAGTTTGTGGTTGAAGTGTTCAGTGATGGAGACTTGGGTGCAGAACTGTAAGCCATCTTCATGGTGTCTAAGGTGATCCAGAACAATCCCATGAGTCTCCAGTGTGCATGTGGATCCATCTTCATCCTCCAAGTGATGAGAGCTCCAGACGTACGGCATCAAGACGGATCAGGCGTCATCGCTGGTTTCTCGCTAGAGCCCAACGCGTAGCTGTACGAGCTAGCAGAATCGCTAACAGTCGAAGCGTCAAAGCGGCTTATTTTTTTTCTCCGATAGCCAGATTTCGATCGTGATGCCGCTTCTTTATCGTGACATGCACCGAGAGCAATCCGCAAACTCCGCTTAGCCGTCTCCCAGCAACAGTTTTAAGAGCCTGCGATGGAGACACAGGGGTCACAGAGTTCCTCCACTTATCACCAGAATACAGAGAGCACAATTTCAAATGATGGGGATTAAGCAAATGAGAGGGATCAAGCAATTTTCCTCCACCATCTTCTTTTTCTTTTTTCCTTTCTCCTCTATTCTGGTGAGCTTTTCTCACACTGCCAGTGATTTTATTTTGAACAAGGTGTGAAACTCTGTACTATTGAGTGTATATCATGTACAGTATGTGCTAGCAGGCTGCTGGTTCAGCTTTAAAGCCTTCGCCGGGATTTAAAAGGTAAACCGGAGTGATGTGATCTACATTAAAGCTGCTTACTGGAGGGGCTTAAAAAGGAGTGAACCAGCTTTCAAAGGCACTACAGAGACGGAGTGTAGCAGTTGCACTAAAAGCCAAAACATCAAACTAAATGATTTAATCATTTATTTATTTATTTTTATTTTTATTTAAAAATGTTTTTTTTTTATATTTGAGATGGATTGTAGTAGTTGCACTAAAACTAAATGATTTCATTGAAATTATTATTCATTCATTCATTCATTTTCTTATCCGAACTACCTCGGGTCACGGGGAGCCTGTGCCTCTCTCAGGCGTCATCGGGCATCGAGGCAGGATACACCCTGGACGGAGTGCCAACCCATCGCAGGGCACACACACACTCTCATTCACTCACACTCAACCAATCAACCTACCCTGCATGTCTTTGGACCGGGGGAGGAAACCGGAGTACCCAGAGGAAACCCCCGAGGCACGGGGAGAACATGCAAACTCCACACACACAAGGCGGAGGCGGGAATCGAACCCCCAACCCTGGAGGTGTGAGGCAAACGTCCTAACCACTAAGCCACCGTGCCACCCTGAAATTATTATAATTTTTTTTAATTCATTATAAAACATATGGACAAACTGGACATAAGCAATGTCATGTCATGAGCCATTATAATGTCAAGTCAAATGTTGAGGGGTGAAAACGGTGCATGAAGTTTGCAAAGCTGACTGGAACAATTCAAGTTTTTAATGAATGTTTTCAAACATTTTTAATGAATTTTTTATTCCTTTTTTTTTTTTTTTTTAAATTGCGGTCACCTTGCTAATAGACTCTCATGAATGGCACAGATGAGATACAGAAGACTTGTTAAACAATCGTGTGTATCTCTATTGTGCTCGCGCACACACACACACACACACACACACACACACACACACACACACACACACACACACACACACACACACACACAGTTGAATGCAAGGGGAAAAAAAGGTACATTTTTAGAATGGGGCATAAATGATTTTTTTTTTGCAATTCATGGAATGTCAAAGGGAATCAGTGAAATTGTGAGAGAGAGAGAGAGAGAGAGAGAGAGAGAGAGAGAGAGAGAGAGAGAGAGAGAGAGAGAGAGATTATTTCTTTCTTACTTTTTGTTGCTTGTTTGCTTTTTAATGTCTCTTGGCTTTTCTTCCTTTCTCTCGATCAACACGACGAGGGGCTGGACTTCATTTTCTGCTTGCATCAAGTCCAGTCTTTCTCTTTCATGCACCAGGAGAGATAATATTGAGATGCAGAGGAGATGCAGTACCGTATATAATTTTATTACACAGATGGCCTCAGGTGGCATGACAATGAGAGGAAGGCATTTGTAGAAGCAAGAGTAATTTTTTTTTTTTTTTTTTTTATATATTTCCCTCAACATGTGACACAGCCCTCATGCCCCATCCTTCACCCACCCTAAGATGAAACGAGGATACGCTTCTGTTCCTGTCGACTCAGACGCTTAACTTCACTGATCATTGATCAGACCGGAAGACTGAAAGATGGTGCAAGGGGCGCCATTTGTTTTGAAACATTTCATTTTTTTTTTTTTATTACGCAACACCTAGAAGCTTTTGTTTTTGCCTGCACCCGTCTATCATTTTTCAGCCGCTTGCTTTTTTTTTCTTGGTCCTGTTTCTTCTCATAATTCATCTATCTCTGCTCAGGAAGGCTCTGGTTGTAAAAAAAAAATAAAAATAAATAAAAAAATAAATTAAATTAAAAAAAAATAAAAAAAACCTCTAGAGTAGTTCCACTCACTCTCGCTGGGGAGTGGTTTAGCATTAATACAGGAGATTAAAA
The DNA here is from genome assembly GCF_022655615.1 of Tachysurus fulvidraco. Lineage (NCBI taxonomy): Eukaryota > Metazoa > Chordata > Actinopteri > Siluriformes > Bagridae > Tachysurus > Tachysurus fulvidraco. Next base: position 23,867,077 of record NC_062524.1, read on the forward strand.
GTACTTAAAATGGTTTAGCAGCATTGGGAGCTGATAATGTTTCCTGAATATTAATTCGAATTAAAGCGGCGCTCTGTTACAGTCACGTTTCTTCACAGTGGACCTGAAGTGCAGGCATAAAGCCTACAACATTAAAGCATACAAAAAAAAAAAAACCCAAATCTATTAATGAATAGTTTTCTCATCTGGATGTAGGCCTGCTTTCTTCCCCTTGTAATTTTAGGAATGATCGTACTGCTTTGCAGAAAACATGCTTAGAAGAAAAAAAAAAAAAGTGGTCTAAATGATTTAGGGATAAAAAAAAATAAAAAAAAAAACTCACATCCAATGATTTAAAAAAAAAAAATTCTCAACCACTCATAATTTAATGTAAAAAAGTAAACAAATATATCATCTGTCTGTCTGTTTCTCTCTCTGTACTGTATGTAAGTCTGTCTGTCTCTGTCTCTCACTTTCTCTGTCTGTCTGTCTGTCTCTGTCTCTCACTTTCTCTTTATGTCTGTCTGTCTGTCTGTCTGTCTCTGTGTCTCACTTTCTCTTTGTCTGTCTGTCTCGCTTTCTCTGTCTACCTGTCTCTGTCTCTCTTTCTTTGTCAGTCAGCCCCCCCCTCTCTCACACACTCTCTCTCTTTCTCTCTCTGTCTCTCTCTCTCTCTCTCTCTGTCTCGCTTTCTCTGTTTGCCTCTCTATCTCTCTCTCTGTCTGTCTGTCTGTCTTTCTCTCTTTCTCTCTCTCTCCCCCCCCTCTCTCTCTCTCACACGCTCTCTCTCTCTCTCCCTCTCTCTCTCACACGCTCTCTCTCTCTCTCTCTCTCTCCCTCCCTCACTCTCTCTCTCACACTCTCTCTTTCTTCTTACCATGAACAAAAACAAAAACAAAAAAAGCTCCTTGAGTGTATTGTTGTTGCTTAGTAAACAAACTGTTCTTTCACCCTGAGCTAACAATATGAGCAGTAACAAATCAGCATGCTGTGTGTCTACAGTAATAACTTCTCACACGTTAATCAGAAAAACAAAAAAAAATGTTTTTCTAAATTTCACCTGTAACCGAGACGGATCGACGTCCACGTTACAAACGATGCAATTTCCGTCACACATCATTTACATAATGCTTGTCATTCGTTACTGACCTCCTCCTCCTCCTCCTCCTCAAACGGTCGTCAGTATCGCTTCGATTGTTGCCACACATTCTGTAGAGTAATGGCATCTCAAACTATAATTATGTCTTTCTCAAATCAGATTTCCTCACCGATTAAACTGTCAGATCAGACATAAATGTTCTCTCTCTCTCTCTCTCTCTCTCTCTCTCTCTCTCTCTCTCTCTCTCTCTCTCTCCCTCCCTGATCACCACCTCATCAATACCTGTTTGGGATCCAGAGCAGGAAATGATGTGGAAATGTTAACAGGTCTGATGATTAGTTTGCCTCCGTAAATGTTAATGTGATTAGACCATTATCTTCATCAGCTTATCGACATTTTGCCGACTTCCTCGGAGCAGCCGTACCGTCAGAGCCACGCTTATTTATTTATTTATTTTTTTTGTATCGTATCTTCTGAAAGCGAGGCCAGAATCTCTTTGTAATTGTGTCCTGAAAATATGATGGACTTTGTTTAAGAAAATTTTTTTTCTCATTCTGGAGTTGTTTTTGTCCATCTCGAGTCGAAGGTCAAAGGTTGCCAGATTGACATCAAACAGGTTTTTGTGCTTGAGCCCTGTGTGTGCACGTGTATCACTGTGTAACTCAATGTGTTTTTTGTTCTTGAGCTTTTGTTCTCGTCTGTTTGTTAACTCCCCTCGATCGATTCTCCAACCAATAAGCGTGATGTCCATGAATTATCTTGTCAAAGAATCTGTTGCTAGGATACATTCCCACAGAGAGAAAGCTCATCGCACGTGAACAAATGCTGCAAATGTGATTTCAGCGATGAGGCAAATGTGACTGGAATGAGATTGATAAAAAATGATACAATATCCGGACGGAATTTGGAACAAATATTCAGGAAGATTCCAGTCTTCACAGTTTCACAGATTTTATACACAAATAACATTTTTAGCCAAGAGGGCTAGCTAGTTCACATAAGCTCATTCTGAAGGAGAATGAATGAGGAGTTTTTATTACCTTAACATGTTGAATTTGAGCTAGCTAGCAATTCTGAGGCAGGTAGCAGTGACCAAACTAGCTAGTTAACTACCTTAAAGCCAGTGTGGAGAAAACACACACAATGTTTTGTGAACATTAGCAAGCCCAGTTTGTGCACATGCTTTTGAGTGACACAACATACTGAGCTAGATATCTAACTTGCAATTTGTAGAAGCAAGAGGAAGTAGTTTTTCTATATATTTCCCTCAATATGTGACATTACTCAGACTCTTAACTTCACTGATCATTGATCAGACCGGAAGACTGAAAGGGGTGCCATTTGTTTTGAAACATTTAATTTTTTTTTGTATGACACGCAATACCCAGAAGCGTTTGTTTTTGCCTGCAATTTCTTATAACCCATTTTTTTATATATAACACCTTTTTTTCTGCCTCTCCAGGATGAATGTAAGCGAGCTAGTAATTCTGAGGTGGCTGGTAGCAAACTAGCTAGCTAATATGAACTAACCAGCATTACCTAGCAAACTCATTGTCATTATCTTTGTGTGATTCTACTGTACCTTTCTTATGGAAGCTGATATCTAAGCTTTCCGATTTCTGCTTGTTTCTGCTTATTTAAATAGCTTGTACACTGTGATTTGTTTTGATTCAAAAATAACGTTGAACTTAAGTCAGAGAACTAAAAAAAAATGGCATGTCGTATTGTTTTGTCTTAAATCACCGCTAATTTGTGAAATATGTACAGTAGTTGGCATTGTTGTGATATTAGCTCAACTGGTGCTAGTTACACCAGCAGTAGTTTGTGTGATATAAAGCTTTTTTTAGTGATAAGGATTTGATACATCATGAAATTGATTGATTGGTTTTTTTTTTAATTATTCATGATTAATAGCTCGACTACTAACATACACAAGCAAGTCGCTACGAGCAGCTAGCTACTCCGCATTACCGGATATGACACATGCTTCTGAACCATTCCAACCTCTTCAGATTAAATTACTATTACAGGATAATCCGGGTGACTCACAGCATCTTAGAAACCTCCAGGTTGAATTTTCACTCCGAGCGTGCCCAACTCCTGACTCACTCGGCTGCGACGCAGCCTACTCGTTAGCCTCCGCTTCCTTTCCGCTCTCCCTCTGTGTGTCACTGATAGATGATGCGAGCTATAGAAAACTCCTTATCTTTTATCTCGTGACACTCACCCCGAGACTAACTCTGATGTAAAACCGTGAGCCGCACGCACAATACACGTTTACGTATATATAACCAGTTGTATTCACAGTTGACGTTTCGACGGAAAGTTCCAGAAGCCCAGCTTTATTGAAATGCATACACACGTGTGTTTATTGGCATGGCTATTTAAAAGCTGTGTGGCTGTGAAATGAGTGACCGCTGAAATGCAATCTGTTGCAAAAGAGGAGAAGTAGCGTTGTAAAATTACACCCTCGCGTACCGCATCCTCTCTTTCCTCGCCGTTCGCCTCCCTCTCTGGGAAGTGAAGCATGTCATTAAAGGAGACAGCTGTGCCTCCCTTAGCTTTTCCAGCTTCTCTCTTTTTTCTCTTTCTCCATTTCTCTCCTCCTACTCCTCCATAATTCCTCCTCCAGACTTCCTATCTCTAAACTATTTCCCCCCATTTTTTCTTTCCATTACCTGCATATATTATTTTTATTCACTGACTCGTTTACTATTGGTGTTCTTGCTTTTGGATAATCTTGAGGTTAAATACAGCATTAGTATTTATTGTTATTGATAATTTTCCATAGATTTGGGCCGAGACACGACTTTTGACGTCATCGCAAAACAAGCTTTCTGGCATGTCCTCTTGCATACATGTACATCGAAAACAGATACAGAGATCATACACAGAACTTACATGGGGCTTCACTGGTAGGAGGTTGGCAGAAGAAACCTTGTAGATTTATCTAAAACAAAACAAGCAAAAAACTTCCAATCGAAACACTTCCAAATCCTCGAGGGACTGTTTACTGCTTTCATTTCTTCCCTTGCTTTAGTAAGTGTAATAGTGGGTGTGGCCTAATACAGCCTGAATGGGATGGCATTTCATCACAGCTCCAGGACGCATTATATAGATTTGCGATGCCACAATAGCTTTTTGTGCAATTTGGATTTGCAATTCAACCTGAATGAATAAATTAACACTCTTTAGTGTAACCCGGTCAGTCGATGTAAACACAATGACATTATTTGTTTAAAAAAAAAACGTAAACTATTCGTTTTGTTCCAATTTAAACTCAGATGTGGGTGTGGCTTAAATTAGAAAGGATTTTGGAAACAACATTTAAAAAAAATTGTTTGGTGCAGTGATTGCTCTGGGTTGTCGATCCGAAGGTCAGAACTGCTAAGCTTCCACTGTTGGGCAATTGAGCAAGTCCCTTAACTCTCCCTGCTCCAGGGGCTGTCAGGACTCAGCCCGGATTTTGGCCACTGTGTCACGTGTCTGCCCCGCCCTTGTCTCTTCCTCCCCGTCTCTGCACACCTGTTCCTCATGTGTTTAATTGTCATGTGTTTATAACCGTGTCACGTTGCCTACCGGAGCGCGGAATCCTCATCGTCATCTTATGTCGTTTTGTCATGTCTGGTATCGTCTGCGTCCTTGTTCCTGTTTCGTGTTTTTTAGGTTAATAAATTTGTTCATTTTACGCTATCCTCCATTTGGGTCTGTTTTTATTCCCTTTGTCCCTGACAAGGGCACTGTATCCTAATCGCCCCTGCACTCTGACCCCAACCATCTCAGTTGGAATATACTGGGAAAAGAATTCCATGGTGCTGTAATGTACAGTATATGTGGTGATAATAAAGGCTTCTATACCCCAATTTCTCTATTTCCCAAAATATTACTGGCCTACATCCCAAGTCAAACCCTCCCACTCATGTTACATTACAAACAAACAAACTGAAAACGTATTCCAATGACCCGAGTTTTTTACGCGTACGTAGCGTTCGTAGGCAAATTATGCTCCGTAGTGCGTTTTATCCCGGGGCTTCATTCACATCATTTCACACCACTTAACAACATTTTGAAATTTCCCAACCACCTCTGCTCTGGTAAAATCATAGCGAACGACTAGAAAGCAGCAGATGTGTGAAATTTATGTGTGAGTTTTTTTAACAGTTATTCTCCATCGTTAATACTAATATGCTCATCCGGGTGTCACCTCATCTCACGTCAAGGTGCAAATTAGGCGAAAAGCAGTGTTGATAATAACAGAAAACAATTCAAGTGTTTATAAGCACACCAAAAGAAAATAGCAGCATGGGAAACATGCGTCACAACATGTTTGAGGTTATTGTACTGAATAAGTCACTGATTGTTTTTCCCTCAACATGCAGGGCAGAACTCTGCTGACTTATGGTTCAGTTTATCACAGACCAGGATTGTGTGTGTGTGTGTTTGTGTGTGTGTGTGTGTGTGTGTGTGTGTGTGTAATTAGAAGTTATTTCTGCTAGGTCTCACAGAGCACTATGTCAATTACCACAAATAGAGAGCACAAATATGTGCTCCTTTTTTAATAAAAAATTAACCACACTTCCTCCTTTATCACTTTAGAAAGAGGGTAAAATATGTATTAAGAGTGCAACAGAGTTTGGTTTGACCTCATGGTATTTGTTTGAAAAGATACGTTAAATAAAATAAAACAATACAAAATTGTTTTGAATGTTTTGACTTGTCAAAACCTGTTGACCTGGATGGATGGATGGATGGATGGATGGATGGAAGGAAGGAAGGAAGGAAAAGTATAGAAGGAAGAAAGGAAGGAAGGAAAAGTATAGAAGGAAGGAAGGAAGGAAGGAAGGAAGGAAGGAAGGAAGGAAAAGTATAGAAGGAAGAAAGGAAGAAAGGAAGGAAGGAAAAGTATAGAAGGAAGGAAGGAAGGAAGGAAGGAAGGAAGGAAGGAAGGAAGGAAGGAAGGAAAAGTATAGAAGGAAGGAAGGAATGCATAATATAAATGCATAATATCAGTCACGTTCCGTTATGCTACCAAAAGTGCTCCTACGAAGGGCAATCAGTGAACCAGTGACAGGGTCATGGGCACTCAAAGCTTATTGATGTACATGTGGAATGAAGGCTAGAAAAAATGAATGCTGTCTATGCTAGAAATGTGTCTGAACACAAAGTGCATCCTGGATTGCTGTGTACGGAGCAGCGTAGCAGTAGACCTGTCAGAGCACCCCTGCTGATCCCTGAAAGCCCAACACAGGATAATGCACCCTACTGCACTGCAAAAATTGTTCAGGGATGGTTTCAGGAACATGACAAACAGTTCGATTGGGCATCTCTGGAATGTGTCAGACACACAAATCCGAGGTTTCATATCGCACTTTAGAGAACTTAAAGAATGTGCTGTTCACGTCTAGGGCCCAGATACCAAAACACACCTTCAGAGGTATTGCGGAGTCCAGGCCTCGATGAATCAGAGCTGTTTTTCCAACCCAACAAAGACCTTTTTAAATGATGTAGTGTTATATTAGGCATTATTAAATGATGAAAATTTGAGTTTACTTTTTATCCAAATAGCAGCTCTCAATTAATTAATTAATTAATACATTACACACAATAAAAGTTTATACTTATGACCCTGTTTTTATGTTCATAACTTGGACTGATGTCGTTACACTATAATAAGGTCTCTGTACAATAAAGGGTTCGAGAAACATCAGAAATTGTGCACTCCTGCAGGTCTGCTTTTTCATGGCTCTCTCTGTGCTCCCTCTAACAAGCTCTAGGCCAGAGCAAGGAGCGAGGACACACTGTGCTCCATTCACACAAGATCCAGACTGGGCATAAATCAGCAAGATCCCCTGGTACTTATGGAGCTACTTTATGACTGAGCAGGGTGAGATAGAGACCAGGGAAGGCTTCATAAATTAGCTTCACTTTCTTTCACTCACCAAGTCTATCCTAGGGGGGCATCATTATTAGGACAAAAGTGTGCGTGCCATTAAATAGAGCAACTGTTGTACTGGTTATCTTTGGCTATAAATTGTTTTGTATGGCCTATATCACTGTTTACAGTTAAACGACTTTGTTTCTTTTTGTCCATAGAAAGCTCACTGTGTCCCTCATCCAAATTAGTGGCGTACGGTTTATCATACTGCATTTTTTTTTTTTTACAATAATATAGAAAATTAAATTGGACCGAGGAAAATGAGTCTGTAGACATAGCATAAGATGGCACTATTAAACAAAGAAACACACAAAAAAAGCATTTATTTACAGACTTTAATCATATTGCGAGGATTACAAGCACAATTTTTGTGATTGTTGCAGTGAAACTTTTGCATTGTTTTTTTTCTTTTCTTAAACTTCCACCAGTAAAGACATGTAATTTAATTCTATATAGTGTATTTGTCATGAACGCTGGATAAAAGGGACCCAAACGCAGGATGGCAAAAATAACAGCGTTTAATAACGAAAAACACGAAACATAACACAGACTAGACCAGACAAAGACAACAGTTGATTCCACGCTCCACAAGGCAACGCGGTACAGTTAAATACAAAAGACAATGAGACACGATTAGAAACAGGTGTGAAGACAGGGAGGGGCAGATGAAGGCGGGGCAGACACATGACAAGGAACGTAAACAAAGGCACATGGCCAACAGTCCAGGCTGAGTCCTGACAGAGCGCCCCCCCAAGGCGCAGCTCCCCGACGCGCCAACCCATCTTGATAGTTCCGACGGGGTCCGGGTGGGGGGAGCAAGGCACACGGCGAGGCAGGTGGGGGGAGCAAGGCACACAGCGGCGCAGCCAGAGAGGAACGAGAGATGTCCACAGCCGAGCAGGGGGAACGAGCGACGTACACAGCCGAGCAGGGAGAACGAGCGACGTCCACAGGCGGGCAGGGGGGACGAGCGACATCCACAGCCGAGCAGGATGGCAAAAATAACAGGGTTTAATAACGAAAAACACGAAATATAACACAGACTAGACCAGACAAAGACAACAGTTGATTCCGCGCTGCACAAGGCAACGTGGTACAGTTAAATACAAAAGACAATGAGACACAATTAGGAACAGGTGTGAAGACAGGGAGGGGCAGATGAAGGCGGGGCAGACACGTGACGATTAACGTAAACAAAGGCACATGGCCAACAGTCCAGGCTGAGTCCTGACAGTATTCATGTTCCATACATGTCATTAAGGCTTTGGCCAAATGAGCGCCACGACCCGTCTTTGTCCAAATTCCCTTAGTCCAGAAATTTTGGAAAGCTCTTAATATCTCTAAATATTGCTGAGTTTACTTCCTTTTTGCATACAATTCTGCAAGGGACTGTTAAACTACCCAGCCATTTATAAGCAAGGAATATTATGTGACAAATTTGAGTTTAAGACCAGATTTGATTGCTACCAGATTAAATATGAACATGTAGCAACAGATACAGAGCTAAACTGTGTATAACTGTAGGCAGTGGAGTATTCCTTCTCCCCACATGGCCGATTTGGGGGTGGGGCGTGGAAGGGGGTCTGTGTGATCGGGGCAGCAGGTGTGTAGCTCAATGTTGTTGGTACAGATCGTATCCGAATTAAGGTGGATTTATCAGAGGCAGAAGGCTGCAGAGCGGGGTTTATAATGCTTATTACCACCATCGAAGCAAATAATGAGCCGCATTAAAGACCTGATGGTTTCAGATTAAAGGGACTTAGACGGTCAGTGAGAGAGAGCGAGATGGAGAGATTGAAAGACATCGTTGTGAGATCGAGAGAGAATGCAAGAAACTAAAAGACCATATTGTGAGAGGCAGAGCAAGCGAAAACGAGGGGAGGGAAGGGGCAGAGAGAGAGAAATAAAAGACAAGGCCATATTGTTTCTCATTTTATTAGCGCAAGTGAAGGAGATAGATGTTCATGGGAAACCGTAAAAGGAAAAAGATGATTATCTAAGCAATATGTGATCATTTAATACGTGAAAAACATCTGAAAGTGAAGGTGACACGTGAAAACATGTTATTCCCTGAGATCGTAAACGCATGACATCGTGTGAAGAAAACGGGATGAAATATAACTACATGCCTTATATAGGAAAAGAAATATGTAAAGAAATGAATCATTTGAAATAAATTAGGTAAAAATAATAATAAATAAAGTAAAAAACCCTCATAGAAATAAATAATTGTTATATATAATAATTACTATATAGAATAATAAATTATTATACATAGAAAAAGTGAATCACGTGAAAGAATAACGTATGAAAATGAATGAATTCTGTGTAAATGATATATATATATATATATATATATATATATATTATGTGAATATAGATCAAGTCAAGTCTCATATCGTGTAAAACATCATACTGAAAATAGAATAATTAACTGGGGAAAAAATCATTTATGAAATTAAGAAATTGCGGAAAAATCATGTGATATGATCATGTGATCACTTAAAAAACAAGTGAAAATGAATCGCATGAACTCTTCTGTCTATTTTTCTGTGAACTGATATTAAAAACGTTGATTTGACGTCCTCATCAAACCCTCATGATCAAACAAACACGTTTCACAAATAAATTATTTAAACTTATCATCCTCCGTCTACTCTCCATTATGACAGAGCATACAGCTATTTAATATGTTTTTTAATCACTGTGTCTTTTCTTTCACACTGTATTCACTTATAAATAATATCATCTGCTTTGTAAGAAAACGTCAAAAAAACAACACTGGAGCTGGGATAAGAGACACGGTGAAGTTAATGTGCTAGCAAGAAAAATGGCCCAGGATGACCTACTGTGCTCCTATAGATCCATATCAGAGAGAACAATTACAGTATGGCCCATTAGGAGAGCGAAAGCTTGACCTCTTTACTCATTTATCATAATTTGTCTAGCATGTAAACCTTAGCGCTATATAAAAAGGCATCTGAAAAGATTCATATACTGCATCGAGGTCCAGTTTCATATTGTTGGAGAATAAAACCAAAGCATTTTCCCTAAACAACAGCCTACTCGGTCAAACATGGGTTGATTTTCCTCAGAATGATGGAACTGCTGGACCTTAGCAATCACTGCTACTTGTAATTATAGCATCATTTTAGTATAACAGAGTATTTTCTGTGTAATTTACCAACATATCTGAGGTAAATGTTGATATGTCCAATCGTTTTGTCTCATTTTGTCTCATCAGTGTCATTCTACCTTCAGAAACTGCATTCAGGTCTAGTTTCATACTGTATCACTGATGTATAAAATAAACCAAATCTGAAGTAAACGTATTCATTTATAAAATAAAATAAACCAAATCTGAAGTAAAAGTATTCATTTATTTAATCATATTTACAAATCATACATTCTTGCAACGTAAACCTGATGTGAAAACAAGCCCTAGTTTTTCTTGGCAACCGAAAATACAATTTTTTTCTTTTTTCTTTTGATGAATGTACTTTAGCTCACATGCACTCAATTTTTGCGAAATAATTCCGCAAGTAAAATGGTGGAACTTCTGGATTGTTGGTTAAATACAGTACATAGGCAAAGAACAAAGCTCCCCATAGCACCCCCAAATCTTTTTTTTTCTTAAAGCAATAATATAAAGACTTGTGTTCTTATGAATAATTTAGTTAATAATGTTGACAGAACAAATGAAATAAAGTAAAACCAATCAATTATTCTGCATGTGTAACCTAACATCACGTGACATGAGTTGTAGCTACACATAGGCATAATATCATTACATTTTATTTTAAAAATTAAGCAGTTTTCACTATTACTAAGTAGTATCTGGTAAATAAATCCCCAGTGCTATAGGTGTTTGTTGTATGGCCATTGACTAGAATTCTGGTGTTCAATTAATGTCTATGCAAAATCATTACATAATCTGAGTACCAATTTAATTTCATAAAATGAAATAAATAAATAAATAAATAAATAAAAACCATTTTTAAGATGCAAATATTATTTGTAATGGCTCAGCTTCCCCTGTAAATAATCTGCATGCCCTCAGCGCCTGCGTTCAACGTTCTCTGGCGTTGCAACTGGTTAAAGGTCAATGTTACTTTTAAGTATAGTTTATAGTACCAGGGAGTCTTCTCCTAGTAAATAACCAACATATCTGAGGTTATGTCCAAAAATCATATGTTTACATTGTTCCAAAATGTGTAACTAGCTCGCTCATTAGTTAGTTTGCATATGCAATCTCCGAATGCAAACTTCCCAGTTGCCTAGCAACTTGTGACTTTTACCACTTAATGGGTAAGAAAATGGTATGTTCACCTTTCTATGTTGAAAGCATAAATTATTTCCTACTTTGAAGTCATGGATTTGCACAGAAGGTACATCTGAAGTCTACACTGCATGAAGAGAAATAGCAACAATATAATACATATATTAAAGTATAATATATAATATACATTGCTTTTGGTGCTATAATACATTTGCTATATTCATTCATTCATTCATTCATTTTCTAACGCTTTATCCGAACTACCTCGGGTCACGGGGAGCCTGTGCCTATCTCAGGCGTCATCGGGCATCAAGGCAGGATAGACCCTGGACGGAGTGCCAACCCATCGCAGGGCACACACACACACACTCTCATTCACTCACGCAATCCGGACAATTTTTCCAGAGATGCCAATCAACCTACCATGCATGTCTTTGGACCGGAGGAGGAAACCGGAGTACCCGGAGGAAATCCCCGAGGCACGGGGAGAACATGCAAACTCCGCACACACAAGGCGGAGGCGGGAATCGAACCCCGACCCTTGAGGTGTGAGGCGAACGTGCTACCCACTAAGCCACCGTGCCCCCCACATTTGCTATATTTATATCATTAATTTATGAGTAGAATATGTGCTTTATATTCAAATTCCCCATGCTATTTGTGATTGTGGTGTAGTTTTAGTAGTAGACTGTATTTTTTAAGTAATTTACCAGCATATCTGAGGCAAATGTTGATATTTCCAATAGTTTTATATAGTTTATAGGCCATCTTACCAATATGTTTGTTTGAAAACAAAACCAATATGTCTTAACTAGCTAAACGATTATCTTCTCTTATCAGGACACTCGGTCTCTTATTTGTGGTCGATACATAATTCCCAATTCTTATAGGAAAGAAAATGTTGATATACGTTCAATAACAGCACAAGGCATCTTAGAGGTTGTATACATGTTTTAGATGATGGAACGAGCCTCCACTTTCAGCTCCTTGTTCATCTCCAGATAATGCTGTTCCTATTCCAGTCTTCAGGACTGACGGCTTACATGATAATATAAGATTTGTTTTTATTTAATTTAATTTTATTTATTTAACATCTTTACACAAATGTAACCATAAATGGATAAAAAATTGTTCTTAAATAATTAAAAAAAATTGAAGCTGTTGGCAAATTGTTGTGGCATGAAGGAACAATTTAGGATGTGCTATTCAGCGTCATACAACCCACTGATTGTTTGCGACATACTTTATATCACATCCTCGTTATTACTTTCTCTTTCTTCATTTATTTTTCTACAGGTTCTTCCCATCCCTTATTGTTATCACCTCCTTTAGCAGATTTAATCACTCTGTTCCACACTGAGACTGACATTTCCAAACTCCTGCCTCCTTTGATGAGCCTAATTCACTAGAGTCATTAAGAGTCTCTCTCTCTCTCTCTCTCTCTCTCTCTCTCTCTCTCTCTCTCTCTCTCTCTCTCTCTCTCTCTGTCTCTCTTTTACCGGAGTATGATGTCGTAACCCCCATTTCTCCAAGTCTCTCTATGATTGCAGTTATCAACCGCTTGATGAAATTCTTCTGTTTATTTCAGGGCTTCAAGAGCGGTACGTTTGTTTCTTTCCATCTCCGTGTGCTGTTCACACTGAAACTCATACGCTTACAGAAACTCCCCTACTTGTATGATTTTGAAATGCATCAGGCTTATTTATACCCACACTGTGTGGGAATATCACACCCAACTCAGTCTCGGGCCATTTTAGAGAGCCGCTTGTCTGATTGTAGGGCTCGTCTAGGCTACACAAAGGTAGTTTGATTGTAAGCAGGGTCTGCAATGCCTCGCTGATCCCTCCCACCCTTGCATTAGCATTGATTGCGTGGAGTCAGTGGCAGTAATTGTAAGTCAGGATAGCAGAAACTAGCACAGCGGTGCCTGATGATGCACTCAAACCACGACGTCTCGCAAAACCGAGATTAAATTGAGTGTTCAGTGCAACACTTCAGGTGAAGTGAACTGCACCTAATATGTAAACCTGATTCTTTTTTTTATGCAGATAGTAGCTACCTGATATTTCCATAATAACCACCTATGTAGATTATAAGTGCTGTGTAGGTGTCGAGAGAGGAATTGCTGAACCATGTTCTCAGAATTCACACTTTTGCACAGCGTAGATGCTGTCTACAAAACATATAATTATTGGCAAAACATATGATTATATTCCTCAGTATCTGTGCTTGTTTATTTTGCGGGGGGGGGGGGGGCAGTTTTTGCCTCACCATGATTTTGAGCACTCTTGCGGAAAAATCTACATGATCACGTTTTTAAGACGTGTTTATATGAGGAATATGAAAGTGCCTTTCAGCGTGCTGTGAAATTTGACATGAACACAGATAAATAAACCTGGCGCATGAACATAAAAATTGAGTCGTGTTAAAAACAGGTGAAATCAACCATGTTTGTAAAACATCTGTAAATCATACGCGTAAAAAAAAAAAGATGTGATTAAACGTGTGGAAAAAAATGCATCGTGTGAATACAATGGACCGTTTGTGAAGCACGAGCTGTGAAAAATCACAAATAATGTAAAAAAATGTCAAAGAATGGTGTGACAATAAGGTGCAAATAATAACATAAGAATTGTGAAAAACTACACCAGGTTACTTATGTAACCCGGTTCCCTGAGAAGGGAAGGAGACGCTGTGTCAGTGCTGACGCTATGGGAACGCCTACTGTCCCCCGCCCCATGAGTTGGTGGAACAGGAGAGGCTGCATTTGCTTTGCCCACTAAGGGCCTTGAGGACTTATGTCCACCGCTCTAGCTCGTGGAATAACTCCTCCGCCCTTTTATCTGTCTTGGGCCGGAATAAGGGGGCGTACCGAGTAGTGGAGGCCATTAGCTCAGGCCTATGCGGTGGGCGGACTTGCTTCACCTCTCGGCATCAGGGCTAACTCCGCTAGGGGTATTGCCTCATCCAGTGCCTTGGCCAGGGGTGTTCCCTTTGACGATGTTTGTGTTGCGGCAGGTTGGTCCTCTCTGCACACCTTTATCTGGTCCTATAACCTGGTCTTGGACCCCACTCCAGGGTCCCAGTTCCTGCAGGGCCTTTGATGGTCTGTTCCCAGTCTGCTCGTGCTCTCTCACGGCCTATGGCACAGTTATCGACCGGTGCGTGGCGACGTGGGTATTGGCGTTCCTATAGCGTCAGCACTGACGCAGCGTCGAGTTCCCTCCAAAGGGAACTCGGTTTTAATGAATAGTAATTGAATAATCGAATCGTCTGAGAAAATCACATAATAAATCACGTGTGAATGTGAAGATAAATATAGAATCCACACACATACAGTACACACATGAAAAATGCGAAACATCTTGTAATGTGTGATGTTTGTATTACATCACTAAATTAACACATTCCCATGTGAAGTTTGTGGGTTTTTTTTTTTATTTATTTTTTATTTCTGCTCTAATTGTGGAGTAGAATAACTGAACCTGACTGTACTATAAACCTGCACCTCATGTTTTCACTTATTAATCAGCACTGAAACACTGATCTGAGTTCAGCAGCCTCTCACTGGGCCAAATGACAGACGGCAGCAGCGAGACAGCAGGTGTGCTACGAGTGTGGGCGCAATGATCCAATTGGCTGCTTCAAAGAGAGCAATAATCCAGTTGGGTGCTTACAGGAAGCAGCTGATGGTCCTTTCCCAGAATGCTTCAGCAGCTCCATTTGCTAGCACCTGCTGGGCTTTACAAATCTCCACTAATGATTCCTCCATCATAGCCTCGAAGAAGGTCAGTGAAACTCAGAAACAGTGAAAGACAGCAAGAGAGAGAAAGACAGACACACTGAATGATAGATGAGTGTTTAGGTGATGTCCGGGACAGGCAGGCTTTACGTTCGGCACCTCTATAAAAGCCCCTTGGCTATTTTCTCCCAGATGACAGCTGTCATTTTCCTCTCTGCATCATCTGAGACACTAAAAGCAAAAATATAGTTGCAACCATTCAGAGAAAAGAAAGAAGCACGTGAAGGTGTGTACTGTGATAGGTGTTAGGATCGGGGCGAGGAGAGGAATCTTCAATTCAACTGGAGTAATTAAGGCAGTGATGCACTTTAATTAAAGCAGGACATTTGGGTGTCGTAAGCACAGAGTGCTATTTATCATGTGCTCCATCAATTATAGGGAGCAGGGAAGGACAGCCAGAAAGCCCTCTCACGCTCACCCATTAAGCAATTTAGTCATTCTGTCATTACTGAAGTACTTAATCAGATCAATTTCAAGTACACTAAAGCAAGGGAAATTTTATAAGTGGTAAAAGATGTAGGTGTGAGATGTAGCATTTTGCTGAAAGAACTTAACCTAAAACGGATAAAAAATTTCTTAAGAACTGTGAAGTTTGAGACTTCCTGTGAATTTCTTTATCAAGCCGTTGGAACATTTAATACTAATAATATGTGAACATACTCCATAGTACTGCAGAGTTTCCACTACAGTACTATTTCCCAGACATTCGGGGTTTGTCGGTTGCAAAGTTCTCACCCCCAGGGTCGGAACCGAGGTTGGTAGAACCACCTTTGATAGCAATTACAGCTGAAAGTCTCCTGATATACAGTATGTCTATCAGCTTTACTGGCCAATCACAAGACAGGATTGAAGGACAGGATTGAAAAAAAAAAAATCTACTCCACCAGAACATCTTTATTCCACATTTTTAATTTTACAGCCTGGAATTCAGAAAGACAGGTGCAAGTTATCTCTCAGCAAACTCCAAGCTCCCTGTATCAGCTCTTAAAAAACCATCCCAAAAACATGATGCTATCACCACCATGTTTCATTGTAGCCATGGCGTACAAAATTGGTGAATATACAGTAGTTAAATGTAAATGCTTTGTGCCAATGACAAACAGATCTTGTCAGACCAACGAACCTTTTCCTTGCATGTCTGCAAAATAGAATTTCATACCATTCACCAATTTATTTATTTATTTATTTATTTATTGTTTGTTTGTTTGTTTGTTTGTTTTATTAAACCTCTATTATTGGATCGACATATTAATAACGGACATCACACATTTAACACTGAGAGCACATTCTTTGGACTAAATATATGGCATTTAAAATGTAGCGATATAATAAATGACCATTTTTAAACTCAAGAGTTTCTAGAATGATTTAATAAACCAGGCAGCATATGTAAATTGGCGATCATTTGCATGTTAGAAAAACAGGTAATGAGCAGGCAGGGTAGGCAAGAGGTGGAGTGAGTAGGTAGAAGAAGAATGCTGATGTATGTCATCGGAGAAGAGTTGAAGAGAGGATACAGGAAGAAGTGTAGGAGGATGGAGATCCTGATGTTTGACAGAGTGCCAGGGACTGTCTGATCTACTCGTGTGTGTAGATCTCGCAGGCAGCTTTTATTACCATCGGACACCTCTACTAAGAATGTAAAACTTTATTATCTGACTGACTTTCATCCACATCATTATAGATATCACTCATCTCTTTTGGAGATCAACAAATGATGCTGAATTCGGCATGTGAGAAGTCCGATTATTGGGATGAAAGCATCTTTTAATACCAGTACCAGATTTAATTCTTTATAAGGTCTGCTGTTGAATCGCATATGAATCCTCTAATTGTCCAAAAATGATAATGATCATATTATTCATGCTATAAAACTAGTCTTTTTAGGGAAAAAAAAGAGTTGTGGTCTAGAATTTCAGCTTCCAGCTCCCCACCAGCATGTCTTTAGGCAGATGAAAAGGATTAGAAATCAAATACGGCACAAGATGATGTGGATTTAAAATCTTCCCATTCATTGCGGAGTGTACAGTAAGATGAGTAGCTCGCGTGAAACGGAGAAGCAGAGAGAAAAGTTTAGAAATTAGATTAAACTTTTTTTTTCTTCCCACATTGTGGACGTAGCCACCATGAGAGATTTACAAGAGATATTCATACTCTTGTAATTAAACGAAACAAAATAAATTATATAGTAATATTTTTAATATAAACAAATATAAAAATAAAATACAAAATATAAATAAATATAAATAAATAAATAAATAAAAATAGAGAAATCTTTCAACTAAATAATGGTAATAATGACTGTAAATAATGGCGGTAACCAGCAAGAGGAAAATAAAACATTTTATAAAAAATAATATAAATTAATATTATAAATTAGGGGGGCACGGTGGCTTGGTGGTTAGCACGTTCGCCTCGGGGGTTTCCTCCGGGTACTCCGGTTTTCTCCCCCGGTCCAAAGACATGCATGATAGGTTGATTGGCATCTCTGGAAAATTGTCCGTTGTGTGTGATTGCATGAGTGAATGAGTGTGTGTGTGTGTGTGTGTGTGTGTGTGTGTGTGTGTGTGTGTGCCCTGCGATGGGTTGGCACTCCGTCCAGGGTGTATCCTGCCTTGATGCCCGATGACGCCTGAGATAGGCACAGGCTCCCCGTGACCCGAGAAGTTCAGATAAGTGGTAGAAAATGAATGAATGAATATTATAAATTAAAAAAAAAAGGTTTTATGGTGGGGGTGAAGAGTGGGGGTTGGGGGTGTAAAATTATTGGTACATGAAAAAGGCTGAATTTTTTGATTACTGGAGAAAACTCAAAGACATTCATCTTTGGAAATGTAATGACTGCCAAATCTCCACATGACAGGAATTGTGCATTATGATGTGCAGACTTTCTGCTTTTCTCACTATATTTTTTATCATGTGAGAAAAGCAGTAAGTCTTCACACCATAATGCTAACATGAGATGATTAAGAGCCATTATATTAAGAACCACAATATCAAAATTTAAACAGATATTTGCAGAATATTAGCTTAGAGTTTAGTTTGTAGACTTACAATTCATCTTTATCTATTCACATGGCCACTAACAATCAGCGCTACAGGAAATTCCCGACGCTCTACAGGTTAAATCCAGGTGTGTTGCAGCACTGGAAATCGAATCTGGCTCCAGCCGAGGCTGCTCTAATTGCTAGCGAAGCTCAGAGAGGTAGAATAACGATAATGAAACTTTCACACTTCGGCTACAACCATTTAAAATATTTCATCTCCGTATACAAAGTTTTAGCCGGAGCAAGTTTGGTCCACTCCTTAATCCCGGTCTGAAGTATCGGCCCACTCAGCACATTCAATTAGTCCCTGTTAAGGTGGGCGCTCGTCTACTGGCCAGGGAACACTGGAATAAATAAGTGTAGCATTTAGGCTTGTTATGTAAATGACCCTAGAATGATGCAAACACCTACACATGCTGAGCCATCAAGTACAAGCTCCTTAATGAAATCTAAGTGATGTGTGGGAAATGAGGTGGGCAGAGTTGTTTTCACAATCAACAAACAAGAAAACAGTAAGAAAAAAAAAAGAAAGATTAAGTGCCCAGTAATAGAAAGATTTGGTCTCTGTGGTGTGTGTTTTATTTATTTATTTATTTGTTTTTGTTTGTTTGTTTGTTTTATGGGGGCACGGTGGCTTAGTGGATAGCATGTTTGCCTCACACCTCCAGGGTTGGGGTTCGATTCCCGCCTCCGCCTTGTGTGTGTGGAGTTTGCATGTTCTCCCCGTGCCTCAGGGGTTTCCTCCGGGTACTCCGGTTTCCTCCCCCGGTCCAAAGACATGCATGGTAGGTTGATTGGCATCTCTGGAAAATTGTCCGTAGTGTGTGAGTGTGTGAGTGAATGAGAGTGTGTGTGTGCCCTGCGATTGGTTGGCAATCCGTCCAGGGTGTATCCTGCCTTGATGCCCGATGACGCCTGAGATAGGAACAGGCTCCCTGTGACCCGAGAAGTTCAGATAAAAGCGGTAGAAAATGAATGAATGAATGTTTGTTTTATTGTCCTTGTGTTTGCTTTGTGTTTATAGATTTGCTGTTGTATTTGCATTCTTGCTTTTGTTTGTTGGTCTTGCTGTTGTCTATTATTGTATCTTGTATTTTTGCTTTTGATATTGTTTATTTTTTTTGTTTTGTTGCTGCAGATTTCTTCTGTTATGTTTCATTTTGTTTTGATTATTTTTATGTGGCTGTCATATCGTTTTTGTTTGTTTTGTTTGTTTTGCTGCTGTTTATGCCTTCTTTGTTTTGTGGTTATAGATATGTTTTGTCTGTATTGTGAGTGTTTTATGATTTGGTGTTCTGTTTTTGTTTGTTTGTTTGTTTGTTTGTTTGGCTGAAATATTTTTGTTTATTGTTTTTTTTTTTTTTTTTTTACCTGTACATAATTCTAGTACTCAAGTTGCATTAAATATGGTAAAGAAAAGAAGGGGAAAAGAAGGAACACGTATATAAAGTGAGCGTTCTGGTCAGTGGGACCTCTGAGGTAAGATGTGGAATTGTAATAGAAAAAAAATCAGACAGAGAAATAATACATTCTTTATCATGCTTCCTGTCATTTCAGTGCATCCGAGGGGAAAAAGTGACTGTAGACACTTAGGGGGAAGTTGAGGAAGTTCAATTGAAACACAGTACAGTTTAGTTTGAGTCTGTGTGTTTGTGCGGAGGTAAATGTAGGTATTCAGCCCCCTGCTGTTTCTTTAATTGACATCTTCCTCGCTTCGGTGGACTTCTTTGGGCGACACATGGCACTTTGTCATGTCACCATGGCGATGCTGAAAGTCTCTAAAGGGTTTTGAGCATGAGAGCAAGAGAACATTGTTATTTGTGATAAGTTTATCTTTGGGTAATTGATGAGCATCTACTGCTATCATAGTTCTGCTCGGTGTTTTTGGTTCGTCTAATTAGTTCCCTTCCCATCTTGATTTGAAAGAGAGATAAACTTACTTTGAAAAGAAAAGAAAAGACAAAAGGCATTTCATCTGCATGCTGTCTCCTTCAAATGGCCATTCCAGAAACTCTACAATAACTCACTATTATGGGCTAGATGTTATATGATGTATGAAACTATATGTTTATATTGTAGAATTAGATGACTGTCACAACAGCCAAAAAACATGTTTCTTAATCCTCATGCTTTTTGTCTGTCTTTCAAATCTGTAAAAAGAAATTATGGCACCGGACTGCCTTCCTGACGGAAGGAAGGAAGGAAGGAAGGAAGTGAAGGAAAGGAAGGAAAGGCGGGAGGGACGGAAAGAGAGGGGAGGGAGGAGGGAGGGCGGGAGGGAGGGAGGGAGGGCTGGAGGGAGGGAGGGAGGGAGGAGGGGGGAAGAAAGAAAGAAAGAAGGAAGGAAGGAAGGAAGGAAGGCATGAAGGAATGGAAGGAAGGAAGAAGGAAGGAAGGAGGGGAAGGGAAGGAAGGAGGGAAGGAAGGAGAAAGGGAGGAAGGAAGAACGGAAGGGAGGGAAGGAAGGAAGGAGAGGGGATGGAGGGCGGGAGGGAGGGCGTGTCGAGGGAGGGTAGGGTAGGAGGGAGCGATGGATGGAAAGTGAATGTGGAGGGAGGGAGGGGGAGAAAGCAAGAAAGAACTAACAGAAAGAAATGAGGTTGAGAGTGTAAGTGAAGTGAAGAACAGTGAAGGAAGGGAGGGAGGAGGGAAGGGCGTGAGGGGAGGAGGGAGGGAGTGGGATGGAGGGAGGGAGGGAGGAGGGAGGGAGGGTTAGAACGAAGGAAAGAAAGGAAGAACGGAGGACAGTAAAGGAGGGGAAGAAGGGAGGAAGAAAGGCAGAATGAAGAAGGACAGGGAGAGCGTAGGAATGCCGTAGAGGGAGGGATGGGATGGAGGGAGGGAGGGAGGGCGGGAAGGGAGGGGAGGGAGGGAGGGAGGGAGGGGGGAGGAGGGCTTTCTTCTTTCTTTTCCTTCCTTCCTTCCTTTCTTCCTTCCTTAGTTCCTTTCTTCCATTCTTTTCCATCCTCCCTTCCTTCTCTTCCTCCTTCCTTCCTTTTTTCAAATGTGTGAGCAACTTTTCATAAATTCTTTTTTCTATGATGCCAATAAATGAGATGTAATTAGTTTTATTCGTTGCTATACATCAACTACACCAGCTGCCTTATTAACATTTACTATCCACAGTTGACTTGTTTGTTCTTTAGATTAAAGTATGTTGCGCAACTTGTTGGAGAAGGCAGTGTGTTTAACCGCGAGTCAGGAAAATACCCATTTTGCTTTGCATCTTATTGAATAGAAGACTAGTTAAGTTTCCTGAGCCACACAATTTTCACTATTTAGAGCACTAGAGGTTAAAATCCAAATCACATCCTAGCAAGTCGAGAAAATACCCATAACGCACTCTGCTGTTTAAAAAAAAAATTATAGCTAATAAAGGGCATTATTATAAAAAATGGTCTGGATTAAACAAGATAGTTTTAACGATTCTAAGAAGAATTTCCTTTCCTTCTGCGTTCCCTCCCTTCCTCCATCCCTCCCTCCCTTCTTCCTGCCTTATTTCCTTCCTTGGCTTTTTTGGTTTCCATTTTTCTTTCAACTTCCTTCCATTTTCCTACTTCCCTTTTTTTTTCTTTGTTCCACTCTATCTTTTTTTTTTATTTTTCTCATCCTCTAAGGTTACAAAAGACAGACGCATAAGAACCGTTGTATAAGCGCCACAAAATGAAGCGCAGAAAACACAAACAGCACAAGAGTGCAGATTCCAGACCAATCCAGTAGCTGTTTAAAATGTCAGCAGAAGCTCATCCTCCAGATGTTGATTCCTTCACCCCAGCTGTTTGGTGGCACAATAAACTCCACCCACTGCCTCATTATCTTCACCGCTCTATGTAAACATGCACACAGCAGAAGGAACAGGGTCATACATGTAGCGAAAAGCTGCTTGTCTTCCTTCCGCACTATAAAGCTTGAATAGATGAAGAAGAAGCACAGATCCCGGAGTCGTCCTTCTCCCAAAGTAGGCCAGCGATTCCCATGGGAAAGTTCTGGGTCAGTGCTGAAGAGGGAAAGTGACAATGATGGATCAAAATGTCTCAGCTGGTCAGGAAGTTAACGAGTGACTTTTGCTTCATGCTGCTCTGCTTCAGTTCAGCTCTTGATTTCACAATAAAAGCTGGAAAAAAGAAGAAGAAGAAGAAGAAGAAGAAGAAGAAGAACACAGACAAGTGTGTCTATTCAGCTGTCTGGCTTCCTGTCTGAAGTTTGATTTGTCTTTCTACCTAAACCTTTTTCCTCAGTGGTCTTATACTGCGAGTAGGTCTTAAAAGAACATATCCTCTCTTTTTCATGTATTTGTGCCTGCAAGTTCTTCTTCTTCTCCTTCTTCTTCGACTTTTTCCTTCTTCACGGCTGAATCTGTTTCATGCACTGTTGAATAGACATTTCTTCATTTTTATCCGAGTCAATAATTACTCATATATTTCCTTTGCTCTTTTTGCCATTATTAAAGGAAGCTCCCAGCATCTAACTATAACAATAACTCTTCTCCTTTTCTTTCTTTCTTTCTTTTTTTTTTTTTTGAATCGTAGCTTTTCAGAACATCATTCATTGCAGCCATAAAGGCTTGCTAGCCATTTGTAGGATGTAATTCCTTTTAAAGTGACCTATAGCTCTGGCTTCACTTCAAAAAACGAAATTACTGCCAGGCATTCTGCCAACAAGCCAGACTACTCAATAATGTTTGACGCGAGTATAGATTTATTTGCACCACTCGCACATTAACCCTGGTTCACTTCTTTTACTTCAGCCGTCCACTGTAGTGGCAGTAAAATCGCTGTGTTAGCTCAGGGCTGCTTTACAAGCTGTCTAACCTCTAAAGTGCTCCTGCTGGTTCACAGTGGGAAAAACTTGGGAAAAACTAGCAGGAAAAACACATTTTAAGATTTATTTTAGAGCTTGATGCCATTTATTCAAATTGGGTTTTTTTTTTTTTTTTTTTTTTTTTACAATAAATATTGTAAATAATGCTAAAGTAAATATCCCAAAATGCTTTTGGTAGCATAACGGAACGTGATTGATAGGAGGCAAGGGAGATGAGGGAAGGAAGGCAGGAGGCGGAAGCGTCAGGCAGGACGGAAGGAGGGGAGGGGAGGGGAGGAAGGAAGGAAGGAAGGCAGGAAGGACGGAAGGAAGGAGGGGAGGATGGGGGAAGGAGGGGAGGAAGGGGAAGGAAGGAGGGAAGGAAGGACGGAAGGAAGGAAGGAAGGAAGGAAGGAAGGAGAGAAGGGGAAGGAAGAAGGAAGGAAGGACAGGAAGGAGAGAAGGGGAAGGAAGGAAGGACAAAGGAAGGGTAGGGAGGAAGGGAAGGGGGGAAGGAAGAAGGAAGGAAGGTGGGAAGGAAGGAAGGCAGGGAGGAGAAGGCAGGCGGCTGAGGGAGGAGGGAGGGGGGCGGTATGGAGTGACGTGGGGACGGCATTACATGGGTGGACGGCCGTCAGGAAGGAAGGAATGACTGGAGATTGGGAGAATGACGTAGTGTAAGGAATGAATGACGGACTGAACGGACTTCAATAACTGAAGGAATTCCTTCCTTCCTTCCTTCCTTCCTTCCTTCCTTCCTTCCATTTTTACTATTTTCTTTCTTTCTTTCTTTCTTTCTTTCTTTCTTTCTTTCTTTCTTTCTTTCTTTCTTTCTTTCTTTCTTTCTTTCTTTCTTTCCCTCATTTCTTTCTTTCCCTCATTTCTTTCTTTCCCTCCTTTCTTTCTTACTTCCACCCATCCATCCATCTATCCATAATTTTTTTCCTTTTTTATGGCGATTTTTGTTTTTTGTTTACGTTCTTTTTTTGTTGTTCAATCAACAAAGTATTTTTTTTTCATATTAGATAAAAATAGTGCCAATGCCATCAAAACAAGATAATAAGATAATAAGATAATACTAAAGTCGGAATTATTTATTTATATAAATATTGATTTATTGATTTATTTAATTATATGTTTGTCTTTCTTTCTTTGTTTGTGGTATTTTACACTGTATACTAAAATTTACTGCAGTTGACAGATTACCACATTGGCTATAGATCTCTTTCTCACTGACCAGGTACAGCCTCGGGTATCTGTAAACATTTTATGAGAGAAATGTTTTAGAGAGGAAGAAAAATCTCCAGTAGAGCAGCGACTCGTGTTCTTCTTACTCTTCTACAGCAAGATGTAATTTCATTCTGACAAATTTAAGAAAAGATATTTTCTTTATGTCGTTTATCTTTGTCGTATATCTTTGTCGCATGACGTACGTGTGCTTGAAAACGGGATTAAATGATGCTGAAATCAAACCAAACAAATGATCTATCTGCCTTTTTATCCCTAGCAGCTCTCATTAGCATCCAGCCCTTGTTTCCCTCAGCACGGAACGCTAATAGCTTCACAACGGCTTTGTTAAATGCGAAGGAAGTAGAACGTCGGAGTAGTTATCTCCTGTCTCAGCTCTGTCAGGAGAGGGGAAAAAAACCTCTAAGGAGGGAACGATCTAAGCTCATCAGCAATCAGCATTAATTTTGATGTAGTGGTATTTGTGCACATTAATCATTTGGGACAGGCCCCCATGCCAGCAGCACAGCATTAATCTGTGTAGCACTAGCACCTAAAATTGATGATGATGAATCGTTGCGTTTATCAAGTCAGTCCCTATTAGCATGAGCATTGATGAGCGATCAGCATGTGCACAGCCTTTTTTTTTTTTATCCAGTGTCCCTTGCTGTCCTACAGGGATTTCAGAGCATTGCTAATAAAACTGAAGTTGACACACAGCAGGAAATGATCCAATACATGACATGCTTGTTATCACGTTTAACAGAATTGACTAAAATATGTTTTAAATAACCGTATATACAACAATCGGGAGCTTCGATAAGAAAAGGGGAAGCAATAAACATTTGGGACGGTTAGAGAATGAAGTCTTTAGTTACATACTGCAGACATATTATGAATAACACCTTATGAATGTTTTATAACATGATGTGAACATGTTTATAGCACATACCGCATAACATATTGCAGAAATCTACACCACTATTAACTCAGGATAGTTTCAGGCTTTTCTTTATTTTTCCTTTTTTTTCTCAGAGTGTTGAATTAGGATTTTGCTGATAACTGGCAACCCTGGCAAAAACTGTACAAACATTACAACTTATTTGAAGTTAGACTTGTGAAGAGGCTGATTGGTTAGCCATTCTGTGTGCCTCGCACTTCCAGGGATGCCACCCATACATGTTGTTACTATGGCAACCAGAAGCAGAAACGCCTGCTGGGTACTTTATAGTACAGTGACTGGTAACTTGTGTGAAATCTTAAAAACTCACCAGTTTCAGCGCACCAGTTTCATTGAGTTGGATTTTTCGTGTTAAACTGACAGCTAAAAGAACATAACGTAACTTTTCATTCGGAGGCATGGAATCCTGCATACAGGTAAGCGTTTCTTTGTCATAGAGACTTAGAGCTGTGTGTGTCAGTGTATGGGGTGAGGAAGGCAGAGTTACATCCAAGCTGTGCGAGATCTGGCGTGTGTGTGTGTGTGTGTGTGTGTGTGTGTGTGTGTGTGTGTGTGTGTGTGTGTGTGTGTGTGTGTGTGTGTGTGTGTGTGTGTGTGTGTGTGTGTGTGTGTGTAAGAAACCCAAATGAAGGCAGCACATCAGCCTAGCTTCATTACATGGGTGAATAGGAAACATTTGGCTTGCCTTATGTGGTTGGTTCCTTAGACAGTTCTGGTGCACTGGTGTTATAATCCGTTATGAGCACTATTTATGAAGGTAAACTGGTGTTATTATCTGTTATGAGCACTGTTTATGCCGGTATACTGCTGCTATAATTAGTTATGAGCACGGTTTATACCGGTATATAGCTGATATTATCTGTTATGAGCACTTCAACCTCTGGACTAGTTGCTAGCTAAAGCAAATATTAGCTAAGCCTTTTCTTTTAAAATGATTCATCATAATGCTTATGACAGTTTATGAATGCTGTATAACATGGTATGAATGTTCATAGCACATTAGAACACTTCATTATAAAGTGGTACTGTTATATAACAGAGTTTACTGTATGTCAGTCCCCAGTTTGTAAGATCTTGGTTCTATCGTAACAGCGTTATATCATGTTATAACAGCTAAATTTAATCTGTTTACTTATAGAGCACAATAAACATTGCTATGCATTAATAATAATAATAATAATAATAATAATAATAATAATAATAATAATAATAATAATAATAATACTAATAATAATAATAATAATAATAATAATAATAACAATAATATGTATGCTTTTTAACATGATATAAACACATTTGTAGCTTATTATACAGTCATATGCAAAAATTTAGGAACCCCTGACAATTTCCATGATTTTCATCTATAAATATCTGGGTGTTTGGATCAGTAATTTCATTTTGATCTATCAAATAAGTAAAGGACACAGTAATATTTTAGTAGTGAAATGAGGTTTATTGGATTAACAGAAAATGTGAAATATACATCAGAATGAAATTAGACAGGTGCATAAATATGGGCACCGTTGCCATTTTGTTGATTTGAATACCTGTACCTACTTAGCACTGATTAATTGGAACACACAATTGGTTTGATGAGCTCATTAAGCTTTGAACTTCATAGACAGGTGCATCCAATCATGAGGAAAGGTATTTAAGGTGGCCAATTGCAAGTTGTTGTTCTCTTTGACTTTCCTCTGAAGAGTGGTAACATGGAGGCCTCAAAACAGCTCTAAAATGAACTGAAAACAAAGATTGTTCAACATTATGTTTTAGGGGAAGGCTACTAAAAGTTATCGCAGAGATATAAGCTGTCAGTGTTCACTGTGAGGAACATAGTGAGTGAGGAAATACAGTAGAAGACCACAGGCACAGTTCTTGTTAAGGCCAGAAGTGGCAGGCAACGTAAAATATTGGAGAAGCAAAGGCGAAGGATGGTGAGATCGGTCAAAAACAGACCACAGACCACCTCCAAAGACCTACAACATCAACTTGCTGCAGATGGTGTCACTGTGCATCTTTCAACAATTTATGTTGAAGCTGTACGGGAGAGTGATGTGAAAGAAGTCTTTTCTGCACACACGCCACAAACGGAGTCGCTTGAGGTATGCAAACGCACATTTGGACAAGCCAGCTTCATTTCGGTATAAGGTGCTGTGGAGTGATGAAAGAAAGATTGAGTTATTTGGTCATAACAAGGGGCGTTCTGCATGGCGACAAAAGAACACAGCATTCCAAGAAAAACACTTGCTACCCACAGTAAAATTTGGTGGAGGTTCCATCATGCTGTGGGGCCGTGTGGCCAATGTCAGTACTGGGAATCTGGTTAAAGTTGAGGGTCGCATGGATTTCATTCAATATCAGCAGATTCTTGAAAATAATGTTGAGGAATCAGTGACAAAGTTGAAGTTACGCCGAGGCTGGGTATTTCAACAAGACAACGACCCAAAACAGTGCTTAAAATCTAGTCGGGCATTTATGCAGAGGAACAAGTACAATGTTCTGGAATGGCCATCCCAGTCCCCAGACCTGAATATCACTGAACATCTGTGGGGTGATTTGAAGCGGGCTGTCCATGCTCACGCAACCATCAAACTTAACTGAACTGGAGATGTTTTGTAAGGAGGAATGGTCCAAAATACATTTATCCAGAAACCAGGCACTCATTACAGGCTATAGGAAGCATCTAGAGGCTGTTATTTCCGCTAAAGGAGGCTCTACTACTGTAAATATTGATGTGATTTTTTCTGTTGGGGTGCCCAAATTTATGCACCTGTCTAATTTCGTTTTGATGCATATTGCACATTTTCTGTTAATCCAATAAACCTCATTTCACTACTGAGATATTACTGAATTGTCCTTTGGTTATTTGATAGATTAAAATGAAATTGCTGATCCAAACACCCAAATATTTAAAAACGAAAATCATGGAATTGTCAGGGGTTCCTAAAGCTTTGCATACGACTCAAACTATGGATTTTTTTTAGTGTTACTGTTTAATGTTTTACTTATTAATTATTTGTAAAAGTCTTTGCACTGAGATAGCAAGTATATATTGTAGTATAAAAAAACAAAAACAACAAAACAGGAGTACTGTATGTGTGATGTATTGGAAAGCAGAGCTGATGAACCTGGTCCTGGAGCAGCAGACAGATCTACGCCACACTGCGAATCTTTATTGTGATAACCATCACAGTGGTTTAGTCAGATCTTTTCTGCTGAGTGCTCATAATGTTTAGATTTAAGTGCTCAGGGAAAGTGACATGACGATTCACTGAATCTGACGCATAAACCTCACTGAACGAGCTAATGGTCTCATTGTAATTACCCTCTTAATTACCGAGACTCTTAATTATTGCAAACTAGTGCTTTGTTAATTTTCTGTCTCTTTCTTTCTTGTCCGACATCTGACTCTCTCTGTCTCTCTCTCTCTCTCTCTCTCTCTCTCTCTCTCTCTCTCTCTCTCTCTTACACATTTCTGTGGAGTCTCACATTCTGAGCCACCAGTGCTACTTTTTTATTTATTTATTTTGCTGATCATCAACTCTTTAATGCATTACAAAGCATAATGTATTATTATAAGCAGAGGTTGTAACTGATTATATTACACTGTATGCTGATTATAGTATACTGATTGAATCGGCAGTGTGAAAGCATTTGTTTTTGGGATCCTGTTTCATTTCTTTCAGTGTTCAGTGTCATTAAATCTACTGACAGGTGACATGAAGAAGGTTGCTTATTACAGGGCAGAGAACAGTTCTCTGTTGATCGTAGAAAAAATGGGCAAGCGTTTGGATCTGAGCATGAGTTCTGTTTTCAGTGGTAAGTTTAAGTTTGACATTAAGAATCTGTTAATAATAATAATAATAATAATAATAATATTAATAATAATAATAATAATAATAATATTAATAATAATAATAATAATAATAATAATATCAATAATAACAATAATGTTATAATTGTTATTATTATTATTATTATTATTATTGTTATTATAAGCGTTTACAATTTGCAGTGCATAAAATATATTGATGAACAATTTTTGTATTTAATTATACTAGTGACACTTCATGAAAGATTTATTTATTTATTTATTTATTTACTTGCTTAATTACTTACATAATGCATTATAAGCACTGCTTTATATTTTAAGCACAGCACATTTTTTTATTATTATTATTCAAAAATAAATCTAGCACTGTCTTCTAATTAGCATGACTGCATTCTGTAATTAGTGGTGCATGGACTTAATTAATTGGGCCAATGGCACTTTTAAAGTTCAATAACAAAGTTAAATAAATGCGTCCAAGTGCTGTAGAACCGTCTCGGTCAGGTAAGGAAAGGCTGAGATGATGCAGATAGAGCTGTTACTGAGGGGTATTTCAACTGTTGTGTGATTACTATGTGAGTGACTGTGAAGGAGGAAGTTTGCTTTCCGTGGTGCATCTTGGGAGTCAGTGTTTCATTCGAGTGAAGCAAACAGCCTGGAGTGTAATAATATGAAACGTACCAAATCAATGCAACAGCCACAGTGGGCTGAAATGACGTTTATTTCCTTTATTCAACCCAGTGACTGATACACTACAAATACTTATAAAAAAATCTACTTATTACTTAATGAAAAAGAATGATCAGATAAAGTAGTTCCACCTCTAATTTACGAGCTTGAGTGGCCTGCTTCATGCATATTTGTTAAAAGATTGGTTTCAAAATAATTTATTAACAAATAATTAAGTGTAAAAGTGTGTCAGCGTTTATGTAGGGAAACTTTATTTATTTATTTATTTATTTATTTATTTATTTATTTATTTATTTATTTATTTATTTTTTGTTTGTTTATTTCATTTTGTTTTCCTGAGCTTTCCGTTCAGATTACAGAAAGATTATGATCAGTGTGTAGTTGAAGACCCTGAGGTTGCCAAATACATGGTTTATATGTATCTTCTTTTAGACCATGCATTTAAACACAATCACAAACACAATAATCTGGAATTTGCGTCTTGGCTCTATATATGTTTCTGTATTGTCTTTGTTTTGCGTCATATGTATATTTGTGTGTGGGGGTAAATCCGCAGGGGAAAGTTGACTGTTTTGACAGTGGGCTTGCTGGATGATGTGAAACAATCCCAGCAGACCAGCACTCTTGAAACTAGTCAGCTGTCTGACTGTCTCATACTGTTATTGTCACACATATCCACACACACAACGCACAAGTGCACAAGTCAGCCTTATCTGGTTCGTGTTCACTCAGAGCAAGGCACAAATTCTGCTTGAAAAAGTTTTCTCTGTTATATTTACCTTTTCTGAATAGCAGGTTTTTTGATGATAAAAACGTGTAAAAACATAAAAACATAATAGCATGTTTTTTTGTTTTTTTTTTTGATGAATGCTAAAGAGGAAAAAACATCACACAAGTGACTTTTTCTTTTAAAAAAAAAAAAAAAAACGCATTAAAATCACTTTGCGTCTACGTAAAGTAGTTGTCGACATCCATTATCACCTCCTTCCGGCAAGCAGCTCTCACGCGGTAAAGTGGGAGGAAAGCGTAGTGGCTCTTTCAGCGTTCTTTAACTTTCGAGTGCATGTGGGCAGTTTAATATTAAATAACTGGCAAAATTCCAGCTGCTAGTTAGCTAGCCTTCCTACATATAAATGAATATGAATGATCTTCACTGGACTCTGGCATCGATCATTTAGTAAAAATTTCCAGAAGGCCAAACTTTAGTATTAATTCCTGACTTGCAGGAATTAATAGCTGATTTGCATTTGTAATAAAACTGTACAGTATGTGGTAAAAAATGCATCCTAAATGATAACTCTTCCAATAATGCAGCTCAGCCATCGCGGAGCTTCGGCTACCACAGCCACACGTCCTCTATCTCTAAGGTGCCATTACTTTTGTCCTAATAACTAGCTATTTTTTTTTTTCGGATTGCCCGTTTTACAAAATCAACTCAGTTTGTCTGCTTGATTGAAATCAATAATTTATTTAAATTTACACAAGCTCCTACTTACACCCTTTTCCCCCAACTAAACAAGGATTTTCATGAATGTTAAATTTCTTGAGCAAATGTTTTTTGTGAATACATTTTGTTCGTATTTTGTTTTCTGTTTTGTAGGAGGTTGTAGATGTCTCATTGAACTAGGGCTTTTCCATAACATTTAAAAAATGTTATTAGAGGCAAAATTTAGGGTACATTTGATTAGATTTGAAATTCAATACAATCAGGCAATTCAAATGTCAAAAAAGCTACAACAAAATGAGGTATTTCTTCAAAAAAACGTCTATTTCTTCTGTCAGTCTTTTTGTGTCAGCCACGATTTTCCTCTTTGCCGCCATGATATGCACTTGGATACACCCCCGATGTGGCTGTCCATTTGTCGAGCATCTTCTTCCATCATTCTTCCATCGACTATGTCATGTTTTAATATGCATTCGCTCAGAAAGCTTTTGCACACTTCACATTTCCACCCTACAGTTTTCTCACACAGCAATCTCATTTCAGAGGTCCTGAGAGAAAGAGGAAGTTTCTTATACCAAGGCTTTGAAACACCAAGAACTACTCCCTTATAGTCTGAACAATCAGAACAGGTTTTATCGTGTTGGCATGGCATGATTTTATCGTGTTCTCCATGCCAGTACTTTCCACCTGACCCAATCTGGCAACCGAAACAAGTGGCTCCGACATCACACAGTCAGTTTGTGACCTTGGCAGTGACCTTGGCTCGTATTCACACTAACCTATGGCTCATGTGTGTACGAGCGGCCAGCAGGATAGGCTTCGGCAGAACCCTCATAGCTTCTACCATCTGCTGTTGTTTTCTTCCAATTCGTTCAATCCTTCATTTCGTGCATTTCCTCAGTGCTGCAGAAGTACTAATAGTTGCAACCTTTTGGTAGACATTCACATCATATGACTGCCAAGTAACTCTCACTGGTTCTGTCTCACACACACACGCTCACACACACACTCACAATGGGGGTGAGGAATCTGCTCAGCATGAAGCATCACTGAATTAAATTAACCTATGCACGTGTGCGCAACGGGACACCATTGACGTCTTTCAACCTGTAATTCCTAAACAATTGTGGATGAGTCGTCTCTTCAATACTGAAAGCAAAAAGCTGCCTAGCAAATAACAACAATGCATGTTTTACAAATGACATTTTCAGTTTCAATACATTTATTTAACAGGAAATAAATCTGATATCATGAAATAGTCTATTCTGGCATGCCTCCTGGTGGTATGAGTGCTAACGCTCAGTGCCTCTCCCAAGTATTGATTATTACAGTATATTTTTTTTTTTGTTCCATTATAAAACTTTTAGATATGAATAGTAGTAGATATGGTTTTAAAGAAGATTGTGCTGTTTTTCTGTGTTGGGGGGATTTTAAAATGCAGACCTGGCAAAGAAATAAACCAAAGAAGCTAAGTGGAGGATGTGAAAGAAAATGGCAGAGGATTTGGCAGGACTTCCCATGGGAGTGTTCCCATGAAAGCTCTTCCACAACCACAAACAAATACATAAACAAAGGAACTGGAAATTTCACCGGCACTTTGTGTGCTGACCCAAGCGGCCGTGATATTTGGACCAATCCCTGAGAGCAAGACTTTCCTTTCTTCCTTTTTTTATTTTTGTATTTTTTTCATTTGTGCTAGCTGCTGGGATACAGCACTAAGTTTAAAGATATAAGTTGCACAGTTTGTTCCATCATTGTGTTATTCATCTGTAGTTCACACTGAGAAACAATGAAACAATAACCTGTACCAGTATTTGAAGAAAACACATAGTACATACAGTACAATGTGAAAATTGTATATATCCTAGCCATGCTAATGAGAGCTACTGCATGAGTGTTTGTTTACAGGTGAGACTGTAAAGCCAAGAGAGCACACCGAGCTTGGTCTAGCTCCCAGGCACATGAAAAATGACCAAGCGAAACATAATGAGCTCCATGGCAGCACCTGAGGTGTGATTTTTACTTGGAAACAGAGCTCTACAGTCGGCTAAAATGCCGTTTTTTTGCAGCCTCGGGCATTCTCAGACACTGTCCATATCAGAAGCATAGGGTTGGTGTTGTTGAAAAGCCACCGAAGAGCTGCTTTAAACTTATAGCATGTCACATGATATTACATTTCCAGCATTTGACAGATGCCCTTATTGCCCCAGGGCAACTTACATTTATCTCATTTATACAGCTGAGTAATTGCAGGTTAGGGGCCTTGCTCAGGGGCCCAGGATTGGCAGCTAGGTTGACCTGGGATTCAAATTCACGACGAAGCTCATTCTTCAGCTACCGACACTCATGACTGACAGAGAACGTGAGGCAAAAGTGAGGTTGATAGAGCGAATAATGAGAATTGGCAAAACGAAGATGTTTACAAAGCGGTTCATTGAAAAAATCAGAAGACTTATCAGATGTCCATACTGGACCTGGGATTCAAATTCATGACCTTCCGATCAGTAGTCCAAAACCAGTCTGGACACGACAGGGCACGATCACATGATCAGTCCACTCTCTGTTTCTTTGTTGAGATGTTTTGTTAAAACATCTTGATCATGTGATCTGGGAGGCACAGTGTTTTACTTGAAAGTGGAGAACTTGGGAATAAATATGGAAGAATTTATGGAAGTCAACCTGTTGCTGTTTGTCACTGTGCTGGTTCCTGTTATGGTCACTGTGCTTTTTAATCATTTGGCTTAGAGATGTGCTGTTGTGGTACTGGGTCACAACTGTCTCGAGTCTCTTTAAAGAAGCAAACAACAAGGCAACCATAGCAAAAAAAAATGTAAGTGGTGGAAAAGTGTTGTATAGAAGTTACATATTATAAAACCTATAATAAATATATTCTTTCTTTCTTTCTTTTTTTTTTGAAAAGAAGAGAAAAGGCTGCGGCGATGATGATGATGATGATGATGATGATGATGATGATGATGATGATGATGTAAGCATTTCATCTGAATATTTTGAGTCTCTAGAACCTACACTGTACAATCACTGAATATTATGGGATGGACAATCAGACGTCATTAAATTATATGATTATATTTTAGAATTGGATGACTGACATGCACATTTTTACCCTACCTAGATTCTATCTATCTATCTATCTATCTATCTATCTATCTATCTATCTATCTATCTATCTATCTATCTATCTATCTATCTATCTATCTATCTATTAATTTATCCATCCATCCATCCATCCATCCATACTTTTCCTTTCTTCCTCTCTTCTAGCCTCACTATTTCCTGTTTCTTTCAAAACAAATCAAAGCAATTCAAACAAAAAAGGAAAATGAGCAATAATAAAGGTAATACCAAATGCTAGTAAGTCATCAAACAAAAAAAAGCAAATAAATAAATGAATAAATGAATAAATAAATAAATAAATAAATAAATAAATAAATAAACAAGCAAACAAATAAATAAATAATATAGTATTTTTAAAATTTATTTAGACAAATAAAGGCATGTGTATGTGAGTCATAGTGTTTCACAAAAAGTTTTATAAAATAAGTATGAGTATACAACATTTGTTTATTTGTAAAGAAAAAAACAACGTGCTAGTGAGACGTGGTTTTAGTTGCTATGGTGCCACTCATTAAATCAGCTCTGTGACTCGTAAAGAAATCCGTAACGAAGCTCATTCTTCAGCCTGCCGACGCTCATGACTGGCAGAGAACGAGACGCAAAAGTGAGAATGATAGAGAGAACAGAGAGAATTGGCAAAAAGAAGATGTTTACAAAGTGGTTTATTGAAAGAACAGGGGATCGGCAAGAGAACGGCAAAGGAGGAAGAAAGCACAAGATTGACAGGAAGAGAGAGAGGGAAAAAAAGGAAAAAGCCTCTCACAGCACTTTGCTCACTTACAGCAGCTGCACCTGCTTCTGTCATGCTCTCTGTCAACAACGCAAGAGCACAGAGCAGCAATCTGCAGACAGGAAGTGTGTGTGTGTGTGTGTGTGTGTGTGTGTGTGTGTGTGTGTGTGTGTGTGTGTGTGTGTGTGTGTAGCCATGTGTGCAGATTGCTGATCTGAGGCAATAAAAAGCCAGGTGTTGACTCGCCTCTCCCATCTTTCTCACTGCTGTCATTCTTTTCCTGGTGAAGGATGGAAACCATATAGCATAGAGAAATAAATAAATAAATAATAAATAACACAAACACAAGCTTTGCTTTCTGTCTGCCTGTCGATTTCAGACACACAGACTGGAGGCATGGTTTTCCTCGACCGGGCTTCTCTTTGTCAACGTGGCAGTGTGATTAGAGGAGACTTGCTCTATTGCTCTAGATATATTACATCCATCACCTGTTACTTTTTCAATAAGGTCTAACTAGATTTATGGCAGAATCCCACATGGCTGCTAATTGGCAAAAAAAACAAAAACAAAAAAAAAACAAAAACAGCTTGAATTCTTCGATCTGATTGGTCGGAAGATGTTGATATTTTTTTTTTTCCGACTGCTGTACGGACACCAGATCTGTCTGTAAGGTTTCTGCGTTTTGAAACGGTTTCTATAGTAACCTCATCCACCTAGTTAAAGAAAAGTCTGCAATTGTTAGCAATTAGCATTTCTTTTACCCAGTATCCAGTTGCTAAGTCTTCAGAATGAGATGGTTTATATTGTTAACATGACCCACTGGATATGTTTTCAATAGAGACAAAGAAGAAGAGAGAGTGGTGAAGAAGTGAAGAGAGAGTTTGTTCATGTGCATGATAAAAAATTGTGAAAAATTGCTAGTGAAAATAGTGAACTCGGCTACACACGGTGCCGCAACTCGCCGTCCTGTCGCTTATTACTTTCCAGGAGCTGCACGCAGTGTCGTGCTTTATTGCTTATGCCGTGGTCGCGGGAATCGTGCTGTCTGACTGGTAAGTTCTCCTGAATAATGTTCTCCCGACATTCCAAATTTAAAATAGTGCGCATTTTAAGAATGCTATTTAATCATTTGCACTTCAGCTGCTGAGAGACAGGCAAGTCCATGTGTCTTTAATGCAAGCTGATGCGTCGCTGTCTTCTGCCCGTGGCTGGTTATTTACGAGCTCGGCTGGCTGCTTGGAGGTCAGGGAAATGGCTTCTCTCAGCTGTAATTATGTGGCGATTGCTGATGTGCAAGAGGCACTCAGCGCTCGCGGTTCTGATTTACAGTCACTGTTGCGTAACGGATTGCAGTCAGCCGTTCTAGACTTCAAGGCCTGGCCACGGCGAGGAGAAAGGCTATTGTTTGTCTGAAACGGTGGCTAGACGTTTGCCATTCTCAAGGTCGGTGGGTCAAGGGGACTCTTTATTAGTACTCCTTGCTTCAGATAGCTCTGACTGTTTAGTTGGGGTTCTAGATGGAACGTTTTGTTCTTCAAGAGTAAAGTTGCTAAAAAATGTATTGAGGTAAACTTTATACATGAAGAAGGTGGTGGCTAAGTGTTTGGTTTAAGTCTTGCTAGGTTTAGTGGAGCTTATTAGATTGTTCACAAAAGAACGAAAAATCAGTCGGATGTAAAAATACCCAAGAATCATTGTTCTAATCCTTAGCTATAGACAAAGCGATAAGAGGCACGAATTGGAAGAGAGCAGAAATAAAGATCTAGGTGGCACAAGAGAAATGTTCGTCATATTGTCAGATCATCATAGGTTCGAATCCTAACACTAAAGCACTATTCGGACGGGACTAGTTTTACGTGGGGACGTGGAGTAATGCAATTTTACCTCAGGACGTCTGTAATATTAATTGGCCAATTCACACGGGACAAGACATCTCAGTAAAACTAGCAGAAGTGGGAGGGGTAACTCACTTCATGCACCACAGTAACCTCCTTGTCGTCATGTGCGTATGACGTTGCTTCCAGTTTCAAGCGCCTCCATGCTTGCAAAATGCACCAAAAGCTACTTTTAAACAGGAAATGATGGAATTTTACCGTACATATTTACAGCCGGTCAATTCGGAAGGGATTAGTATTACCTAAGGTAATTTTTCCGGACCTTTTTACAGAAGGTAAAAGTCACCGTAATCTTTACTGACATTGTCCGTAATGATTACCGAGATGGCACATTCGGACGGGACTAAAATCACAGAGAAGCTCTGGTAATAATTACTTTACCCCCACGTCCCCACATAAAACTAGTCCCGTCCGAATAGTGCTTAAGAGACCAAGAAAGCAAAATTTTCCGTATTGTGTAGATGGCATGCTTTCTCTTTCTCTTCTCTGCCAATCATAGTGACATCAGTTATCCGTCCGTGTCTCTGAGCTCATTTATGCGGATGAGGTCCGAGTGCGGTTTCTTCTGAGTGTCTGTGCCTGAGATTAGCAATCAGAGTAGATGGTGAAACCGGCTTCGCGTGTCTTGGAGACAGTACGTATTTACGTTCAGCTCCCTTGTTATGTAGCTGATGTATGACTGTAGGGAAAAGGGTAAAAAATTTGGAGAAAAAGCAAAGAAATAGGCACTTAAAATGAAGCACGTAACAGCCGAACACAGCAAGGTAACAAGCCAAAGCAAAGACACAATGGTAGAACATAGCAACAAACAACTTTATGTATATTTATTTAAGGGACAAACGTTATGTATTTGAGACAAGTATGCATAAGTTATACAAGTCCTTGATTAGAGATTTGTCCGGGTTCCTACCACACTGCAGTTTTCCCCATACCAGCTGGATGAAGTTTAAGCATAAAGCCATGATGGACACCTGATTGTTATGAAGCAACCTAGACACATCGTTAACGAGCGTAATGAGCCCTGAGAAAGGATCCTCTTCTTTAGCCAATCAGGCTTAATAGGCTTGCAGCAAGCCCTTTTTTTTCTCTTCTGACCTCTTTAGAGCACATCCAAGGGGAAATGTGTCTTTAATTGAGACCAAGAGTGCTTACTATTCCCACTAGAGAAGCCCACAGCACTTTATTAGCTAGTTACCAATGTAATTAAAACCACAACTGGGACTAATTCAGGCTCTTTATGCACAGTTTGAGGCATTTCATATTTAAGGGAAACGAATACAGCGGTGCGACATGGCTTAGAGATTCAGAGAGAGGGATTGTTCAAAGGTCAATAAATATATACATGTTTCTCTGCAGCGGAAGAGGAAAACACAAATGAACAAGAAAAACACAGTCAAAAAAATTATAATACAATAGTAATAATTGCATATATAGACTATACTGTAAATTTATTTATTTATTTATTTAAAAATAGTTATAATAATAGATATTGTTTATTTTGCAGCTATTTATTTTGATTATCATTTTTCTACCGCTTTATCCGAACTTCTCGGGTCACGGGGAGCCTGTGCCTATCTCGTCATCGGGCATCAAGGCAGGATAGACCCTGGACGGAGTGCCAACCCATCGCAGGGCACACACACTCTCATTCACTCACGCATTCACACACTACGGACAATTTTCCAGAGATGCCAATTAACCTACCATGCATGTCTTTGGACCGGGGGAGGAAACCGGAGTACCCGGAGGAAACCCCCGAGGCACGGGGAGAACATGCAAACTCCGCACACACAAGGCAGAGGCGGGAATCGAACCCCGACCCTGGAGGTGTGAGGCGAACGTGCTACCCAATAAGCCACCGTGCCCCCCTATTATTATTATTATTATTATTATTATTATTATTATTATTATTATTATTATTATTTATTCATGATAGAAGTGATGAACCCTACTTTAGAGTTTGCTCTAGTAAATCTGTTCAAGAGCCATCATCATCATCATCATCATCATCATCATCATCATCATCAGAATATATTTTCAGTTTGTCTGTATTTTGTCTTTTCTTTGGTTACATACAGTTTAGTATTTGTGTCTTAAACATGTCATAATTCTAACCAAATAAAGTCTCAATAAAAATACTAAAATAATGTATTTTCATTTGGAATTATAGAATTCTGACGAGTTTCTGACAGGCTTGTTTTGTTTAATATGCTATGAGCAAAAATCTTAAAGTAGGTTTTTATTTTTCATAGACAAAACTGTTGGATGTAAATCAAATTGTAGGAAATAAATGGTTTAATATATTAAAAAAGTAAAAAAAGAACGTAACCGCGATTAGGAATAGCCAGGATGACTGGTTTAAAGTGTGAGCAGTGTGAAAACTTTCTCCCATATTCACTCAGTTTAAATCTATTAAACCTAATCACATAGAAAATATCTTCAATCTGATCAAAGAGGCAAGGAATACTGAATAAGAGGAAGTTGCATAACGACACCGTTCCACTGTTCAGTCGTATCTGAACAGTATCTGAATCATCAGTGAGAAATATAACTTTTACCAGAAACTCTCGCTTCAGAAATCTTTATCACGTCATATCTTGATACTCACCTTATTCCCGACGACGTGCGTTTCCGAAGGCTAAACCTTTGCTAGCAAATAACAGGAAGCAAGAAAGGGCATCATAAATATTGAAAAGCAGAGTAAGATTACAGAGTATGATATGAGAATGCTTAGCTCTGTGAATACCACACAAGGCACATCTCTCATTCATGAGGGCTATTTTTTTTCACCACTTATTATTTTATTCCCACGTTTAGTTTCAGGGCTCAGACTCCAGATTCTTGCTGTCTTGCTGTGAAGTTTGCTGAAGATTTGGGTCAGATATTTCTTTTTTTATTTACATGTTTGTCTATTTTTCACTTTCCTACATTTTGCACAATACTGTTGGATTGCTTACTGAAAGTGGCACCAAATATAATTTCATTTTTTACCTCGAAGTGCGGCGGCACTTTAGTCTTTTTTTTAGTCTAAAAAAGTTGTTAGTCGTTTCATCTCGTCATCTCGACATCTTGTTATATCATCTTACGACTGTTATGCGGTTGGCAGTCAGCGCTCGGGGGTTAACAAATTGGACTTCTGATCCAATTGGTCAAGCCAAGCTGCCACTGCTGGGTCCTTGAGCAAGGCCCTTAATCCTCAACCGCTCAGGTGTAGAAATGAGATAACATGTACTTTGGCTGAAAAAATGGCTTCTGCCAAATGCTTTAAATGTAAATGTTACAATTTTGAAATTCAATAACATCTCCACAGCTTTTGTGACACATTTCTCACCGATACGACTTCAGTGGAAAGATGTTGCACTGTTGTGTTTTGAAGAAAAGAGCAACAAGCATTAGTTCTTGCATTTGAAGACACGGTATCTCAGTGGTTAAGGCATTAGACTACAGGATGGAAAGTTGTTAGTTCGAACCACAGGTCCACCAAAGCTGCCAC
The DNA here is from genome assembly GCF_022655615.1 of Tachysurus fulvidraco. NCBI lineage: Eukaryota > Metazoa > Chordata > Actinopteri > Siluriformes > Bagridae > Tachysurus > Tachysurus fulvidraco. The sequence goes on from NC_062524.1 coordinate 23,907,422, forward strand.
TGTTGGGCCCTTGAGCAAGGCACTTAACTCTCAATTACTCAGTGGTATAAAATGAGATAAACCGATATGTCGCTCTGGATAACGGATTCCTCCAAATGCTGTGAATGTGAATAAATGCTTGAGATGATTTCTGTTTTATTTGTAGTTTAAACAGCACCTGTTCTAATGGCATCAACACGTCACAGATTTCACCGGAACGGCGTAATACTGCATCGACCAACACATTTACGCTTGAAAACGTTTCAGTGTAAAAATATTCCAAGCCTCTGAAATAAAAGGTGTGAATAATAACAGCATGTTTATCAGTGTGTGGAGGAGGGAATCGCTAGCGTGTGACCTCCTGGTTAAACAAGAGAATTAACCATATTGATCATATTGTGATAGTGTTGCAGTGCTATATACAGCAGTAAAGTATCCACTTATTATGTTGATCAGACTTCATTGCCTTCTGCTTCAGTTACTGACCTTAGTCATATGTATTTAAAGGTTTATATCTCAACCGTGAGCATGTTATCAAAACAAGAAAAAAAAAAAGCAGAAAGACATTAAACAAAGGACCGACGTTTAGTCTAGTCCGTGGCGAATTCTGCAACGACACGCTCATTTACAAAGACTGAGATCTCCAATTCTCTAAGTCGAGGCTTGTAAAAATGAGAAAAAATGACCGTGACATTAGCTATCGATTCCACATTAATGGATCGGTCGCCTTTTTTCAGCCAGACACATTGATTTCTATTACCAGCACTTCATACCAAAGTGCCTCAACAGACGCTACACTGACACAGACCTGGCTTTGCATACATAGGCTGCAGGATGCATTTGAAGGTAATTACGTACGAGAACGAACCACACAGAGACGGAGGGTGTATTTGAGTGTATCTGAGCATTAGCTACATGTGGACAAAAAAAACATATGTAATGAACAGAGTGATTACTGATACATAAAATGCAGATGTCTGCAATTGTATGGGAAAATAGGATTAAAAATACGATGTTAAAAAATCGAATGCGGTTAGAGTGCAAAGAAAACTGTACAAGCAAAATACAAACTGCATTTTCTGTGCAAGCGAAGGGAAAAATATATAGAAAATATTAAATAATTAATTTGGTAATTAGCAATGTGCTAGTCTGATCTAATTAATTAATTATTTTTTAATAAACTCAGCTTTCTACTGTACAGTATATAGAAATCCATATAAACATTGATATGTTATGTGATGCTCCTGTATGCCAGCCCTGTAGGTGTATTTCTTATGAAGCAGGTGTGATGTATCTTCTAGTTCATCCCACCCGCCGAGAGCCGCTCATGCGTCATAGGTTGTAATTTTACAGCCTGCTGAATAGATGCATTTTCCCAGCCGCAGGGAACGTCACAGCAAGGGGTTAATGCCACCAAACCGGCATCCAACCTCTCCTGTCCAGTGCCGTATCTCTATTATAGACGCTCCATTACACTACACCAATGTTGGGCTAATGCTTTTATTTACTTGAATGCTACCTGGAGGGAAAACCGGGTTGGGACACCAGGCTCAGGAGACAGGTTTCTCTGTCTTTTTTGTCAGCTGGTTGTGTCAGAACTGCATACAAACAACAGTCTATATATGTTTCTATTCGAAGTCGTGTGTTTTGAGCATTTGGTGGATCATTTTCCAATTACCGTTTAGATGAATCCAGTGCTGGATGTGCTGCTATCCGGGTTTAGTTGTTTCATATAGAAGGTTTTTGTTTGTTTGTTTGTTTGTTTTGATTTCATAACCACTCTTCTCTTGAATGCTCGATTTTGATTGGCCAGATACATTTATGTTTGTTGTAATAGACTTGTAAGACTAAGGCCTGTTTATAGCTGTTATAACATGAGTAATAACAGGCGCTAACGCATTACGGATGTAGCCAAAAGTGTGTGAGTGTGTGTTTGTGTGCGTGTGTGTGTCTGTTCATCATTTATTCTCCACTAAAACTAAACCATGCTTTTACACACACACACACACACACACACACACACACACACACACACACACACACACACACACACACATTCTCAAAACGACTCGTTCCATCATGACTTGTGCCTGTAAGAGTCAATTTCCTTCCGATTGTAACGAATCCTCTGCACGTGGAAATGATTACGCCCGA
>NC_062524.1:23912054-23934554 GCF_022655615.1 Tachysurus fulvidraco
AGCAAAACACATTAGCTACAAAATGAGCTGAATTTCAACACATTCTATAAACAACAGCTTGCTCCAGAAGGTCTTTATTTTACGCTTTACGTTCTTGTTTTGAAGTCGCTGCGGACGTTAGCGGTTTAGTGTGCCGAGAGAGAAGGGCAGAAGGGCACCGCCCTCGAGGGGACGAGGGTTAAGTGTGTGTTCTTTTTTTTTCCCTGAAGGGCATTATGATGACAGCTAGAATAGGAAAGTGTGTATGTGTGTTTGTGTGTGTTTGAGTTCAGTCACATCCATGCAGCACAGAGGGATGGATTGTTGTCTTCAGAGCCATCACCATTATGCTACGAAAAGAAAATAAAGCTATCGTCTGCTTACATTTCTAATTCAGAGCAGAACGCACAATACTGTTTTATAATACTTGATGTAGTTTTACGCAAAAATGTGGGAAGGAAGCATGCGTGTGAAAGGAAGTCAAATCAGCTTCTGAGACGAGTAAACAAACTGCATCCATTTCTATGTCTCACCAAAAAAACTCAGAAGCTCGTAATAACGGCGTTGTGTTGACTTTCATGCGTTTAACTCGTACCTACGATCTTACCTACATCCTGTTTTTCCCAATGCACCATGTTTTCAAGTAACGACACATCCAGCAACACATCCAATCGACAACCCAGAGGCTTTAATCACTTGAGCCACCACTGCCACAATAAACAGCAAGCACAAGACAGCAGGTATATATAAAGAGGGTAATTATAAGGACATTAGGAACAGAGGTGTGCAGGGGCAGAAACAGGAGAAGGATCGGGCTGGGCAAACACAAAACCTAAGGAGAAGCACATGAGAACAAACAATAAATAATGCCCTGCCACACCGCCCTCTAGTGTACTGGCAGGAAACTGTCCAGTAGTCCATAAATACTATAAGACATTATATAATGTGTGTGTGTGTGTGTGTGTGTGTGTGTGTGTGTGTGTGTGTGTGTGTGTGTGTGTGTGTGTGTAGAATTTTTTTCTCTTGGCTTGTACAGAAAGTTCCACTCTTGTTTTCTTGTTTTCTGTTTTATTTTATGTTCATTTCTTTTTATTTTTAAGTCTTTTTATATTCTATAATCTAGGTTATGTATGTAGAAGTTTATTTGAATTCTCTCTCTCTCTCTCTCTCTCTCTCTCTCTCTCTCTCTCTCTCTCTCTCTCTCTCTCTCTCTCTCTCTCTCTCTCTCTCTCTCTCTCTCTCTCTCTCTCTCTGTGTGCAGTGTTAAATATTAGGGTTTTAAACACACACACACCCACACACACACACGCACGCACACACGCACGCACACACACACACACACACACACACACACACACACACACACACACACACACACACACACACACAGTGTAAAGAATGTGCAGATTAAAGAAAAGATAAAAGAGCTGGTCTGGTTGTGTTTTGTATATTAGGATTTCTTTTGTACAGTATTCAGTTTCTCTGATATAGTTGTTTACAAGAAACTGGTAGGGCTGGGAGGATTTCAGTCAAACATGATATTTCATTTGATCATCAAAAATAATTGTTTTTGTTTGTGCTGAACTTTGATGAACAGTAGGCTTATCAGGATGGAGCGTTAGCGCTCGTGCACTCGACAAAGTCTGTAACAGTGCAGTAGGATGCTGCGGGGTGTGAAGCTCTCTGTACATCTGTGAAAGGAAACGAGAATGATGAAATATTAATACGTGGAGCGCGGCATGTGAGGGAACTTCGGCATGTAGAGAGAGTGTTGTGCATTGTCTCGCTTTTCGCTCAGGAATCAACCTCCTACAGTATATATTTCCCAGCCAGAATCCAAAGAAGTTCTCTGAACCTCAGTGCTCCCCCTCCTCCTCCTCCTCCTGGTGAAGCATAATATGATATTTAATATGTACTAAATATCTGGAATAAATATTGCAATTTCAGTGGTACGCTGCGCTTGTTGGTAAATTGCTGCGGCATTTCGGGGGAGCGAAACTCTTTCAGATGTGTGAAACAGTTCCTAGGTGACACGTCTACAGTTATTTTGCTTATCCCTTTCAAACAAACGTCATCAGCAATTTATCAGTAAGAATTCCATTTACTGAATCCTTAACCCTGGGAGTCGCGCCACACGCCCAAAGACGCTCGCGCATTTGTCTTTAGGATACGACCGTTGTGCTCACTGACGGGTGAAATTGAAAAGCATTCTTAGCTATTAAACAAATAGCGCCATGCCATTACATTCAGCCTCCTGTTAGTATTTCAAAATGGCTTCCTCGTACCGAAGGTCCGCCGATTCCCTCGGCCGCAGGATGAAGCGCAGACTCCCCGACTTGCTGATGCGTGCGTTATATTCCATTAATATTCCATCGTCAGTGTACTTACACTGGTCCGAGCATGAGGTTCAATTACATGTTCCATTTGAGACCATTAGCAAATACATTACACTGCAAGCTACGCTAGCCACAGTTATAAATACTACACTGATAATGCTTATCGACGTCGATGGAACAACTTCAGCAAATTGTGGCGATGTAGATCGTGGCGCAACTCGTGGAGGTGTACTAGTGTGACCCGGATGATATTTCTTAGCTAAGTGACTTCCATATTAAATAAAACTTTATTAGTATAGAGTATGGAGTGGAAAGAAAAAAAAGCTACGCTAGAAGGGCAGCTTGTTGAATATGACTCCTTACTCTAGAAACTTCCAACAAGTGAAAGCGTGCCATCACGAAGATTAGAGATGCTTAGCTAACATTGATGGAAATTATGCATAACTTTTTCTACAACGGCTTTCTGGTTTCTCGGTGACATGCACGACAATATTTGTCTGTTTGTCTTTGTTTGTTTGTTTTGGCTAATTGTTGTAAATACGCTATGAGCATGCTTCATACTGTATCGATCCGTTTCCTAAAATGACAGGTTTATCACATCATAATAGTACATCATTTATTTCCTTAGCTTCTGAAGAAATTCAGACGTTTTGACATCCTGGCATTCACACTAAGAATCGAAACAGAACCTCATATCGACAAACATCTATGTTCATTCTGTCAGTAGTAGGAGTACGGTTCTTATGACAGCATCTGAGGCATCCAGACATTGTACCAGCTCCGATCGTCTTCCGTGCAATGAAGATTTTGGACCTCCACTGAGATGAGGCTGACTCTATGAAAATCCTGAGACATCTACAGATCTACCAGCTCCAGTTGGGCTCTATGATACCAAGAGGTGATCTGAACTCCATGTGATCTTTACACCAATTCAATACTTGTTTGGCTGTATATTTGTAATCTCACCCCCAGTTCCACCCATATGAGGATGGGTTGCCCTTTGAGTCTGGTTCCTCTCAAGGTTTCTTCCTTTACCAATATAAGGGAGTTTTTCCTTGCCACTGCTGCCTGAGTCACCTCAGACTTGCTCATTGGGGATAAATACATACACACATACATACATACATACATACATACATACATACATACATACATACATACATATATACATACACACTGTGAACTATATATATCTGAATTTTTTGCCATATTAATTCTTTTTTTCTCCTTATGTTTAACTTCTGTTCTATGTTTATGTTCTGTAAAGCTGCTTTGAGACGAAGCCCATTGTAAAAAGCGCTACAAATAAACTTGAATTGAATTTAATTGAATTGAACAGCTCGTAAATGTTGGATTAAATGTTTGTGCGTGAAATGCAAAAGCATTGTCCGGTGGATTTAGAGTTTATACTCGTATATGTAGCCTGGAGGGTCGATGTGAAAAGCTTACGGAATCATTTTTCCACATACAGCATCAGGGCCTTGTAGCCACGCCCCTTTTTCTGCTACATAAGCAAAACTGCAAGCATAAAACGCATGAAGGGTCTAAAATTGTGCATTGTGTTTTCGGACACAGCTTATGATGTGAAGTAAATTGTGCGTTTGTTTGCTGTCCCAGAATGCCTTAGTTTGAACGACAGGATAGATTTAACAGTTGGTGTCGTCCTGGAAATAAAGTAAAATAATATAATAGCTAAAAAATAAAGATAATATAAAGATAGATAGATAGATAGATAGATAGATAGATAGATAGATAGATAGATAGATAGATAGATAGATAGATAGATAGATAGATAGATAGAAATAAAATAATGATGTTTATTTCAGTGAAACTCCGGCCGGTTAAGTCGTGATTTCAAGGTCACCTTTTCTTTCTTTCTTTCTTTCTTTCTTTCTTTCTTTCTTTCTTTCTCTCTCTCTCTCTCTCTCTCTCTCTCTCTCTCTCTCTCTCTCTCTCTCTCTCTGTGATTTCGATCTCGCTCATCAATATCCTGTGCCTTCTTTTTTATCCCACTCGAGCGTGTCAGTTTCACAAAGGTAAGGGTCGACATCGATAGCAGCAAAAATTGTCTCCATCGCTCACGCCGTCAAGATCGATGTACTGTTTCGTAACGTGAGAGACACCATAACCTTGACAGGATGTAAATCATTCTGGATTAGACGCTTTAGTGTTTAATTGGTGAAGAGTAGAGCGTAATAGGAATACCGAGAGCCTGACGAGCTCCTATTCTGTAGCATCGTCAAAGGTGTGGGAAAAGAAGCGTCCTGTATTAATCGGTGTCTATATTTCCCAAGGTGTATATTTTAGCGATGCTTCATATCAGACATGGACCTGTGTAATATTCAAGCCGTTCCGCCAAACGTAGAGTCGCCCTGAGAAACGCCATGAGAAGAGATCGTTGATAACCATCGCTTGGCTCTACAGTACCACAGGTCTGATGTTGAGAAGAAGGTCAGCTTTGGCTCCAATAAGTCACTCTCATTTTGTGTACAGATCGATACGTCCTTTAGTGGATTCTCACGCTGGAGATCATAACGTCCATGATGGACGACGAGGTCGGGATGTCTATAGAGCAATCGAACAGTCACAGATACACGGCTGCGTCGATCTATAGATTTCTTTCCTTCACTATGGCCGTATTTGGCACTTCTGCTCTCGTTATACAGTATGCTACAATAATACATCCATCATGAATGGTCAGAAGGTGAGGAATATATTTGCAGAACCACACCTACAGACGTGGAATACACACGGCCTCTGATGGTTTGCTCTGGGATCTGGCACCATGATTGAACCTCTGTACATCAGACTCATTTGTCCAGCACATCTCTGGCAGCCGGTGCAACACCTTAAGCTCTTCTTTGTGTTCCTTGAAGGTTTTAATGTTTAGGTTTTAATGTTTAGACATGTGTGTGTGTGTGTGTGTGTGTGTGTGTGTGTGTGTGTGTAAAAGCCTTAAGCAGCTAATCTTCCATTAACATTTACAGCATTTGGCAAACACCCTTATCCAGAGCGACACTACATTATTTACATTATCTCATTTTTATACAGCTGAGCAATCGAGGGTTAAGGACCTTGCTCAGGGGCCCAACAGTGGCAGCTTGGTGGACCTGGGATCGAACTCACAACCTTCCAAATGGTAGCCCAACACCTGAACCACTAGGCTGCCAGGTCGTATGGAACGTATTTATTCTTTTTTTTTTTTAAGATCGATAACCATGTAGAATTCACCACTGCAATTACCGAGAGCTCTACACACGCTGGTAACGAATCTCGAAGATCGATCGCAATCGCCAGCGTAATTACAGTAGCTGGATCTCTCTCTGATGCTCATCTCTTCCATTCGGTCCGTGAGCGAAACGTTCACCAACAGCTTAGATGTAATGTGTCTGTCTGTGTTTTCCCCTTGTTTCTGTCTGCCGTCTCTCCCTGATGTTAATTGTTGACCCCGCCCACCTATCTGTTACCATGGACACTAATTACATTCATTCTCTTCCCCAGGTGTTTTGTCTTAGTCCTTGTCTGTCTCTGTTTTGTGATTGGTTCTCGTTCTCCATATATACTCTGTCTGTTCACTTCAATGTTGTTGGTCGTTTTTGGTGTTGGTGTGTGCATGTCCATGTTCCCGTTCCCGTTTCCTGTTTGTTCCGCGTTGCCTGCCTGTTTGTTTGTGTTTTGTTTAGTAAAAACCTTTAAACTGCGTTTGGATCCTCACCCGCTTTTGTTTCACCGTGTCACTTCGTGACAGAACGACCAACCCCCAATGGATCCAGCAGAACTCCTGTTTTGCCTACGTCAGGAGGACGCCCCAGTTGAGGAGTACACGGAGGTATTCTTGGACCTGTGCAGCGAGGTCAACTTCGATGAGAAGGCGCTCAAAGACATTTTTAAGCACGGACTAAGGGAGATCCTGCGGTATTTGATGCCGTCTACCAGAGAAATAAAGACATTCTCGGAGTTCGTCAACTTGGCGTTGCTCCTGGACGGGTCCACGCTGAGCGTGAGCACTGTAGAGACGGAAGCCGGCCGTAAGTATTTTTTTGGGGGGGGCAGCAAGCATCGGGATCCGTGGGCCACAGAGTGGAATCAGCCACGGACGCCCGAATGCTCCACAGTGCCTCCGCCCAGACCAGTCCCGTGCACATCAGTGATTGAGCCAGTTCCCATGGCTACCGTACCGGCGAGCTCGGCTGAGGTCCGTGCTAACCGGCTGGTCTCCAAACTGGCGGATACCCCGATGAGGTCGGCTCGGGCGGCCGGCATCCCTAAGCCGCCAGCTGGACCAGCCGGGTTGCCGGAACCAGCCGGGTCGCCGGAACCGACCGGGTCGACGGAACCTGCCGAACCGACCGGGTCGATGGAACCGACTGGGTCGATGGAACCTGCCGAACCGACCGGGTCGACGGAACCGACCGGGTCGACGGAACCTGCCGAACCGACCGGGTCGACGGAACCGACCGGGCCGAAGGAACCGACCGGGTCGAAGGAACCTGCCGAACCGACCGGGTCGACGGAACCGACCGGGTCGAAGGAACCTGCAGAACCGTCCGGGTCGACGGAACCGACCGGGCCGAAGGAACCTGCAGAACCGTCCGGGTCGACGGAACCGACCGGGCCGAAGGAACCTGCCGAACCGTCCGGGTCGATGGAACCTGCCGAACCGACCGGGTCGACGGAACCGACCGGGTCGACGGAACCTGCTGAACCGACCGGGTCGACGGAACCTGCAGGGTCGACAGAACCTGCCGAACCGACCGGGTCGACGGAACCTGCAGAGTCGGCGGGACCTGCCGAACCGACCAGGTCGACGGAACCTGCCGAACCGACCGGGTCGACGGAACCGGCCGAGCTGACGGAACCAGCCGAATCGGCCGGGTCGACCGAAGTGACTGAGTCAGAGGACGCCATCATGACACCCAAACTACCTGAACTCTCTGCCTGGCCTGAACCTATGCATGTTTCTGTTTTCCTGTGTTTTGCTTCGCTGGACTTGCCAGCCCTTCTACCTCCTGTCCCTGTTCATAGGCCCAAAGCACCACCCTGGCTGCCAACTCCGTTCTGGTCTCTGGCTCCGCCTCCAGCACCACCCTGGTCTCTGGTCCTGCTCTGGCCTCCGGCTCCGCCTCCAGCACCACCCTGGTCTCCGGTCCTGCTCTGGTCTCTGGCTCCGCCTCCAGCACCACCCTTGTCCCCGGTCCTGCTCTGGTCTCTGGCTCCGCCTCCAGCACCGCCCTGGCCTCCTGTTCTCCCGGCGCCGCCCTGGCCTCCTGTTCTCCCGGCGCCGCCCTGGCCTCCTGTTCTCCCGGCGCCGCCCTGGCCTCCGGCTCTGCCGGCGCCGCCCTGGCCTCCGGCTCTGCCGGCGCCGCCCCGGCCCCCGGCTCGCCTGGCGCCACCCCGGCCTCCTGCTCGGCGGGCGCCACCACTACACGAACCCGACCCGCCCTCCCACCCTGGTTGCGCCTTCGCTCCACTCGCCTGAACTGGGTTTTGTGGACTTGGGAGCGTCTGGAAGCCGCTCGTTGGGGGGGGGGCTCTGTAATGTGTCTGTCTGTGTTTTCCCCTTGTTTCTGTCTGCCGTCTCTCCCTGATGAAGACTAGAAGACTGCGTCATATTAAGACCATGGAACCTGTACAGTATTTCTTTCGCATGAATCTTATCCAGTTCACTTTTCAATCCTTTACTGAGGGTTACGATGAGTTCCCTTTAAAGTGTGAAGTACTATGGAACTATATTAAATATGAAATATTCAGCAGGGCCAACATATTTTCATAAATCTAAAATATTAATGGGAGAAAAAATAATAAAATAAAAAAAAAGCACTAAGGGAAAACCTTTGAGTGGCATGTGAATGAGATGTGGAGATTTTTGTTACCAGGGCAACCAGAAAAAATAAATAAATAAATAGTGCTTTGGAAAAGTAAAAGCATTTTAATTTCTTAAGTTTCAAAAAAATGTAAAAAATAACAAAAAAAAAACCTTGCTTTGTGAGCGTTTACTGTTAATGTTACTTTAACAGAATAGAAAAAATTACATCGTTCCAAAAACAAAACAATAAATAAATAAATAAATAAATAAATAAATAAATAAATAAATAAAGCAAGCTCAGGAAATGGTGTTAAAGAAACTGCTGCAAAACCTCATTATATTTTAAAACAGAAAAATATTTTGAATAATTTTATCACATTCGCCAAGCATTTCTCAAAAAATAAATAAATAAAATCTAGTATCAGATTTGAACATTCAGCCTGTTTTGCTTCTCTTTGCATCAAATTAGCAGAAATATGTTTCGCTAGTAACAAGGAAGTATTTCAAGCCTGAAATTGGTGCAGCAGGATTTTTAATCGTTAATATTTGTTTTGTTATCGTCTTATAATTGAAAACGCGAGAGGAATTTGACTCGATGCGAGGTCGGTTTTACTCGGCAGTGTTAGTAGCTGCTTTTTAATTAGCATGCTGACTCCAGCTTCGTTTTGCAAGGCGGCACGTTCCAGCGCACTGAAAGATGCCGAGAAGGATGCGGACATGAAGACGGAGAGTTTAGGCCCGACTCCTTGTCGTATCTGATAGGCTTTTTACACCTGGTCACTTCATGCGTTTTCTGTGATCAGATAGCTATCCGATGGTAAAAAGACCAGGTCTAAATGCCCTCCGAAACGGTTTCGAGACAGATATAAATCCTATCGTTCGAACCCCTTCAGGACGTGGTCTGGGATGCGTTTCAGATGAAACTGGACAGGTGTAAATAAATGTGGTTGTTTAAGCCACATACGTCAGCGCTATACTCCTCCCAAAAGGAAGTACGTCACTCGCGAGTGATCTTTCACCCAGGCGTCTCGTTGGGTCTTAAAACGCGCTGCTGCCGCCAGCGAAAATGCAGCAAACAGTAAAAGCTTTTTTTTTAGCAAAACCGTAGTGACGAGGTTTTTTTTGTCTTCTTTTTGATAGCATTCTGAAAACCGCATACACCAAAGCGTGTTCCATTTCAATTACCCCGGAAATGAGGTAAAATATATTTGCATTTTGGGCGGGAGTAGAAAGATCGGATCGATATCCGATTCGCCGAGACGCATTTATCTGGCCTAATGTAAATGGAACAGTTTTAACAACTCAGATAGCTATCGGATCAGAGACAACACATGAAGTGACCAGGTATAAAAAGGCCATGAGAGCAAACCAGGATTCAGTAAGGCAGTATGTGAGGACTCTAAAGCTGAATGCATTTTTCACAAGGACTGCAGGCTTTTTTCGGGTGCATTAAAGTAAATAATTCAGAAAGAACATAAATTACCGTCACCTCTCACCATTCTGCTGTCCTGCACATAAACTCGGCTGGGGCAATTAGGAAAACTTCCTGTCTGCTTAAATCGGCACGCGATCGCTAAGCTAAATGCGCAGAGCCGTGCGTTTTTCAGAGCACTTTCCTCCACCGTGCCACTTTTCCCGGTTGCTCAAATTGCCAAGTTAATTATTCGGCTATTTTGCAGCAGCTTCGTTGGTTTTTGAGGCCTGACAGGTCTGAGAGGTGCGGCATGTGGCTGGCAGCCTGCGCGAGTGATTGCTGATAATAACCGACATTAACTGCGACGGAGTGAATTCATCTTTTTAAAGCACTTTAAACCGGATAGTTTTATGGACACGGGCATTCTTCATTTCGAGCTTGGCACATTTTATACAGCTGAGGATAAGATAATGGCAAAAAATGTTGAATTGCTGATTGGACGAAGAGAAAGCAGGGATGAGAACATTGCTGACCGCTCATACATGTTACACTAGTTTATTATTATTATTATTATTATTATTATTATTATTATTATTATTATTATTATTATTATTGCTAATGAAGCAGTGATTTGTAATAAAGGCTGAGACAAGTGGGCGTGGCTTAAACTAGAGACTATCAGGTTAATTTCTTTCTCTATGCACGAGTCCTTTAAACATCTATGTCCTGGTTTTAGCAGTGTGGGAGTCAGTGAGTGAGTGAGGGACTAAAAGAGTGAGCGAGCGAATGAACGAAGGAACGAATGAAGGAACGTACATTAGTAGCCAGGTCCATGACGTGCTGGTGTGGCATATGTGCTGCAAGCAGAAAAGTGAAAAGACACTGAAAGGTCACTGCTATAACCCATAATCTCCCTTTGGCTTATTAAAACTAGAGAATATCAAATACCACTCGTGCAGACGAGCGACGACTACAACTCTATTCTTTTGCCTTTCTCTGTCTCCTTTCTTTAGGGATTAGTGTGTGTGTGTGTGTGTGTGTGTGTGTGTGTGTGTGTGTGTGTGTGTGTGTGTGTGTGTGTGTGTGTGTGTGTGTGTGTGTGTGTGTGTGTGTGTGTGTGTGTGTGTGTGTTTGGGGATTAGTTGTAAAGTTAGACTCTCTCTCTGGTTATGGATTAGTAGTGAGATTATAGTCTGTGTGTGTGTGTGTGTGTGTGTGTGTGTGTGTGTGTGTGTGTGTGTGTGTGTGTGTGTGTGTGTGTGTGTTTGTGTGTGTGTGTGTGTGTGTGTGTGTGTGTGTGTGTGTGTGTGTGTGTGTGTGTGTGTGTGTGTGTGAGAGAGAGAGAGATTGGGGATTGGTTGTAAAGCTAAACTGTCTCTCTCTGGTTAGGGATTACTAGTGAGATTATAGTCTGTGTGTGTGTGTGTGTGTGTGTGTGTGTGTGTGTGTGTGTGTGTGTGTGTGTGTGTGTGTGTGTGTGTGTGTGAGAGAGAGAGATTGGGGATTGGTTGTAAAGCTAAACTGTCTCTCTCTGGTTAGGGATTACTAGTGAGATTATAGTCTGTGTCTGTGTGTGTGTGTGTGTGTGTGTGTGTGTGTGTGTGTGTGTGTGTGTGTGTGTGTGTGTGTGTGTGTGTGTGTGTGTTTGGGGAGTAGTTGTGATGATATACTCTCTCTGTTGTTAGAGTCAGTCTCTCTATTTGACTATCTCTCTGTGGCTAGGGATTAGTTGTGGTTATAGATTAGTACTGAAATTAGAGTCTCTCTCTCTCTCTCTCTCTCTCTCTCTCTCTCTCTCTCTCTCTCTCTCATATTTAACACACCTCATTAACTCTATTAGATTCATTCACAAACCCTGCAGTATTTCGTTTCTAACTAGCCTCCTAATTTCTTTTCACGCTAACCTCCTAACTTTTCCCGACCCTTTGTGAATACGGGGCATCTTTTAAACGGCTGATAAACAGAAACACTGGCCGGACTATAAGTGTGGGCGAAGGCCAAGCTAACCAATTACAAACAGCAGTTATGTTATTAGTCTACTGTTAATATTTCAAAGTTTTGCTCGCCAATTAACACGTTTATTCGGGTTGTTCGGCTTAATTCCCGTAGATCCGTGTTCGCCTGTGATCCTTGTGAAGTGACATCTAAGAAGACTACTGAGAACATGCTGTTAATATGAAAAGTAATAATAATAATAATAATAATGAATGCAGTATACATATACTAAATAAATAAATAAATAAATAAATAAATAAATAATGCAGTAAACAGGAAATCAAAAAGATGTACAGAGATGCTACATTCGCTTCTTATATAAATGTGCTTAGTGAAATTTTACATGATGACACGCGTCTTTGTTTCTCAAGCTAGTCAACTGAATCATATGTGTGTCCAAATGAAAGTAAAATAAAAATAAAAAAATCTGTATGAACGTACAGTACATACTCTCTCGGTGATATATTTTTATGTTCTTTCAGACAACAAAACATGCAAACAGACAGTAATTACAACTTCTGATGTGTGCATGAAGGCAGTATAACTCATTCCATCCTGTGCAAAGTTCCCACAGCGTACTGTGTACTCTAGGTTGCCAGATCTCCATTTGGTACACCCCACTACACAGTATTACAAGATGGCAGTTTAAATGCATTTCCAATGCTGTCATTTAAAATGTCAAGAGCATTCCAAATCAAGAAATAACAACACCAGTAGGTGTCGGAGGTGTAGGTTTAGACTTTGAAAGCTAAAATAAAGAAGGACATCTGTAAACGTGAAAGCATTTTTTTATTGTTATTTATTTATTTTTTTATTGAATATATTGTCAGAGAGAAAATGAGAAAATATTACTCTCTGAATTCCTTTGGCACTGCCACAGTTTCAGACCTGGTGACAGATTCGATTGTTTGAGACTAGATGACGAACTGCAAGAAGCGGCAACACAGGCAGAGATACAGACAGACAGACAGACAGACAGACAGACAGACAGAATTGAGATGTACTGAACCAGAAAGTGACCACACACAATGAAAGTGTCCTGTCGGAAAACAATATTGCAGCCAGAGTTTTAATAACAACATACTGTGGGGTATATGAGGCTCAATAATACTGCATTCTGGTCTATATCACAGGAAGATATATATTTAGATATATAGGGTATGCAAAAGTTTAAGAACCGCCGACAATTTCCATGATTTTCATTCGTTCATTCATTTTCTACCGCATTATCCCAACTTCTCGGGGCCTGTGCCTATCTCAGGCGTCACCCTGGACGGAGTGCCAACCCATCGCAGGGCACACACACACTCTCATTCACTCACGCAATCACACACTACGGACAATTTCCCAGAGATGCCAAACAACCTACCATGCATGTCTTTTGACCGGGGGAGGAAACCGGAGTACCCGGAGGAAACCCCCGAGGCACGGGGAGAACATGCAAACTCCACATACACAAGGCGGCGGCAGGAATCGAACCCCCAACCCTGGAGGTGTGAGGCAAACTTCCTAACCATTAACAGAAAATTCGCAATATGCATTGAAACGAAATTAGACAGGTGCATAAATTTGGGCACCCTAACAGAAAAAAATCACATCAATATTTACAGTAGCAGAGCCTTCTTTAGTGGAAAAAACACCCTCTAGACGCTTCCTATAGCCTGTAATGAGTGTCTGATTTCTGGATGAATGTATTTTGGACCATACCTCCTTACAAAACATCTCCAGTTCAGTTAAGTTTGATGGTTGCGTGAGCATGGACAACCCGCTTCAAATCACCCCACAGATGTTCAGTGATATTCAGGTCTGGGGACTGGGATGGCCATTCCAGAACATTGTACTTGTTCCTCTGCATAAATGCCAGAGTACATTTTGAGCAGTGTTTTGGGTTGTTGTCTTGTTGAAATACCCAGCCTCGGCGTAACTTCAACTTTGTCACTGATTCCTCAACATTATTCTCAAGAATCTGCTGATATTGAATGAAATCCATGCGACCCTCAACTTTAACCAGATTCCCAGTACTGACACTGGCCACACAGCCCCACAGCATGATGGAACATCCACCAAATTTTACTGTGGGTAGCAAGTGTTTTTCTTGGAATGCTGTGTTCTTTTGTCGCCATGCAGAACGCCCCTTGTTATGACCAAATAACTCAATCTTTCTTTCATCACTCCACAGCACCTTATACCGAAATGAAGCTGGCTTGTCCAAATGTGCGTTTGCATACCTCAAGCGACTCCGTTTGTGGCGTGTGTGCAGAAAAGACTTCTTTCACATCACTCTCCCGTACAGCTTCAACATAAATTGTTGAACGTTGCACAGTGACACCATCTGCAGCAAGTTGATGTTGTAGGTCTTTGGAGGTGGTCTGTGGTCTGTTTTTGACCGATCTCACCATCCTTCGCCTTTGCTTCTCCAATATTTTACGTTGCCTGCCACTTCTAGCCTTAACAAGAACTGTGCCTGTGGTCTTCTACTGTATTTCCTCACTCACTATGTTCCTCACAGTGAACACTGACAGGTTATATCTCTGCGATAACTTTTTGTAGCCTTCCCCTAAAACATAATGTTGAACAATCTTTGTTTTCAGTTCATTTGAGAGCTGTTTTGAGGCCTCCATGTTACCACTCTTCAGAGGAAAGTCATAAAAGAACAACAACTTCGAAAAGAAAGGGAACCTCATCCTCATTTAGGTGACAGTAGACAGTAAATAATGTAAATTGAAATAATGTCCTTTTTACAGCGGTTTTATACTTAACACTAATCCAAAGTTCAATTGCACCACTCAGGAACTAAGAACAGTTCAATTCCTTTAAATAGTTCAAGAATAGTTTCTATTCCATAAAGCCCAAACTTCCCATCTCTTCACGATCCTTGGTCATGTACTACAGTGGTCCCCAACCTTTTTTTCGCCACGGACCGGTGAATGTTTGATCATTTTACCGCGGCCCTCTGGGGATGGGGGGTGGCGGCTATACGATTAAATTAAAATAAATTATTTTTATTTAATTGTATTTAAACATGGCTTTTTAACTCACTACAACGCTAAATCAATGAGAACCCTGAGCTTGTTTCTTTGCAATGAGACGGTACCATCTGGGGTAACAGGAGACAATGACATCCGAAGTGTGTTGCTTATGTCCAGTTTATTCTGTTGTTTTGTTTTGGTTGCCATCACTGCAGAAATCCCCGCTTCCACAGATAGCATGTCGGAAATGGCAATAGGGATTTAAGTGCTGCGGTGGCAATCTCAGGGTATTCCGCCATGACTTTAATCCAGAACACTGGCAGAGTTTCTAACTTTCTAACGACGTCTGTTTCATGCTCATTTTTGCTAATTTGTGGGTTAAATTTGAGCAAACACAATATACACGTACACCAAGCACTGTTAAACATGACAAAGTACCGGTGAACAGAGAGAAGAGCGATACACACCTTTCTCCACCAAAGCTACAACACCACTGACTCTTGCAGCCGCTCAGCTCAGCGCCCGATAGCATGATATTTTTCGCATGCGCGGTATTGGTGCGGCTTTAGGTGACGTCTTTCAGCTCCCGGTTAACCTCTCATCCATGGAAAGTCGCACAAACCCGAGAGAAATACACCACAGTAAATAAAATGGAAATAATTTAATTTTCCTTGGGCGGCCCGGTACCATTTGGTCCACGGACCCAGGGGTTGGGGACCACTGATGTACTGTATAAAAATTCGATGTGGTGTTTTTTTAGCGTTTAAATTAAGTTTAACTTGTATAGCCTTTGGTGCAACGTTGTGTTCAGAACACACTGTTATGAGGAGAAGAATGCACACTAATTGTAGCCTTAAACCTGCCATGAAAGCTTTGTAATATCTGGAACTAGTGCTGATGTGTGTTGAATAGCCAGTCAGAGGAATATGAATGCAGTGATCAGGGGCTAATTTAGCACTGTTAGTAAGAGCTGGAGGCAGTAGACCTTTCTTGTTTTGAAGAATAAAATGCTTCACACTCCTTGGTCTCTGATTTGTGCCTGAGCTCACGTTTAACTTTTGTCAAATTTCATATAGGTTTTCTTCATGTATGACTGGGTTTCCTCAGGGCTCACTGGTTTCTTCCAACCTCCCAAAAACATGCTGGTGGCCGTATTAATGGCTCTAAAACTGCAGCACTGTCAATGTGTGTGCCATGCAATTGAATATTCATTGGCATCCCATTCAGAGCGTATTTCCACTTCACTAACAGCGTTTTCAGAATTTGCTGGAAGCTTTACGCATCTGTGAGAGAAACATTTGTATATTAAACATTTTGTGAAAGCTTTTAGACTAATCTTATCTACAGTAAATGATCTCTGTATTTGTTTCTGTGTGTGCGTGAGAGAGAGAGTCCTCCAATATCTGAACTTTACATATCCATCAAACTGTCACTCAGTCTTTTCATTTCTTGCTTTAAGAACTAACCACTCTATCATCCCGCTCGCTCTCGCCTCTCGCTCTCCCCCTCGTGCTCTCTCTCGCATGCTGCTTTGTAGAATAATTATTTTTACTATCAGCGGTTTGCGTCTGTGATGGTAATCTGATTCGACCTATTAAATGGGAGTGTTTATATTCGCCGCCTCCTCGTGTGTTCGTCGGGAACGTGTTTAGAGTTGCAGAGAGTTCGATGGGATTGATTTGGACCGAGGCTGTAATTTCATGCTCGTGCTCTGTGCATGTGGGTGTGAGTGCAAGCACCAAGCCTATAAAAGGCATCCTTAACAGTCGAGTGCAGGTTGGACGATGCTCGTCATCCGAGCTGTGGATTTAATATTCCGTGCTATGACGGGCCATCTTCATAATACTGAACGTGTTAATGAATTCTTTTTCATACAAAATGTGCATAATTGTTTTAAAGGTTATCTAGGAGGGGATTTTTAGAAGGAGTCTCTAGTTCCGGTGCTTTTTAACAGTAACAGGTAAATTTGTAATTGAAATACTTCTTATGAAGGCTGTATGTAGAATAGCTAACGTCTTATAATGCAGTCGTATCAAGTTATACACGTTGCTGCATTTGTTTTAAATGGTATCAAAGCAATATCTAAAACACTATTGTTAGCAGAACACATCGTATACGTAAGTAGTGCGCGTAACACTATGACGTCATAAAACGTGTTCAACAACATCTGCCTAATTATACTTAAATTTATATATAGAATTATAATGAGTTATAACTGACAATAAATATTTATTTTTAATTTATTATCTTCCCTTTCGGAACACCCCCCCCAATATTTATTTATTAATTCATTCATTTATTTATTGGTTTAAATTAATTTGATTTTTGTGTTTTTTCAAATCCTATTGATTTTTTTTTACTAAATGTTTTATTTATTTCTTTTCCTAAATAAGCAATAAAAGAAAATAAACACTTTAATAAAAATAAAAAATGAATAAATAAATGAAAAAAATATTTTTATATTTCAATAAAAAAAAATCTTCAATTTATTTTCAAAACTTCGCACTTGTTTTCTTTTTTAAAATACGTTTGTTTGTTTGTGTTTTGTTTAAATTGTGCTCTTTTTTCAAGAAGTTAACCCCCAAAAGTGTCATAGCTTTTATATCCCTTCTCCCAGGTGTTACGTCGACTTGATTTTGAATTTGTTTTTAAAACCTGATGAAATGAACAGGTAGATTCATCTCTGTAGTAATGAAGGCTTCACACCGGTGTTATAAAGCTTCAGGAACATCACCACAGAGTAAAGCTGTAATTTTCTGTACACACTCTTTCTGTCCTCTTGTCTCTCATCTACTGTATGATCCTCTGTCTTACAAGCAGCAATCAATCCACCGCTTGTTGCTTACAGTATGAAATCTAGTTCCTTGTGCTTAATACATCACTGAAAATTGTTTCTTCGCTCCATTTCCCTGCAGCGTGTTCTCCTTACATCAGCACTTAGACTGTTAGACTGTTTTACGCTGCCACAGAATCAGATTTCTGTTAACAACTCTCTCTCTCTCTCTCTCTCTCTCTCTCTCTCTCTCTCTCTCTCTCTCTCTCTCTGATGTTACAGCTGAGTAACTCTGTTTTTTTCTGTAACTCGATCTGTAAAATAAGATGGGATTTTTCTACCTCATAACCTCCCTGACATTTTACAGGGCATACGATTAGTAAATAAGTTCCGATGTGAGGGAGGGATTCGGTTGTAAACCCAAACTCTGTTTAGAAAAAAATATCATTGTAATAAATAGCTACCAGGAGCGATCTACGGGGTCCAAGCATTTTTGTTTGTTTGTATTTTATTTTTTTTTTGCAAATTTCACAACCAGTAGATCCTTTATTTCCAACATATTGTACACAGAACAGTTAAAGGTCCATAGCTGAGCATACTTTTTATGATAGCACAATGCTAAATATGTGAAAAGCCCTGCTGAAAACTGATTGGCTGAAAGGTACCAGGGTTTTTAAAGCAACCCAGTGTTGATTAAAGATCTCTGTACAGATTACCTGGAATTACTGAATAGTTTAACAAATAAACTGAAAACACTATTTTTTTTTTTTTTAGCAGGTAAAGAAGAATCGGTGGCAACGTTCAAAGGCAACGAGTTTTTCTGCTACGACCTGTCCATGACCCCCATCCAGAGCAGCACGGACGAGATCACGCTGTCCTTCCGAACCCTGCAGCGGAATGGCCTCATGCTCCACACGGGCAAGTCTGCCGATTACGTCAACCTGTCGCTGAAGAGTGGCGCCGTCTGGCTCGTCATCAACCTCGGTTCGGGCGCTTTCGAGGCACTCGTCGAACCCGTCAATGGCAAGTTTAACGACAACGCCTGGCACGACGTCAAGGTCACGCGAAACCTGCGGCAGGTAAGAGAACGCACTGATAAGTCCTACATTGCAGGATGCTTCAGAAGCTGATTTTTATCTGTCAAGGACGGCACTTTGGGATACAGTGAGGTTGAAATGAACACGGCAATCTGCAGATCTTGCAATTTTTATTTTCCTTCAGCGATACTGTATATTCAGGTTAAACTCAAGCTGCATTTGGTTGCAAAGTCCATGTTGTTCTTGCCATGTTTTAGCCTCTCTGCTTCCCTAGTGCTTCCCTATATCTTTATTCAGTAACACTTCATGTACAGAGATCAACACCGGACCCTCAGTGTGTTTGATTCAAAACACTCAAAGACTCATGCCTTTAGGACTACATGGACTTTGCTTCCATGAAAACAAAAATTGGACACTGGTACAAATAAATATACACATTTACAAATAAATACACGTTTCTAAAACTCCACCAATACGTTCATGGATATTTTCCGAAATAGTTTTAGTTTTCTATCCACAGAAAGTGTTTTGTCTGACTGGAATCAAAACGTTTTGGAAAATATGGGCACATTTTTGGACCATTTTCAAAACTTTCATTTTACTTTTATTTTTCTAGTAAGCTAAATGTTTTCGAAAACACGTAGCTCAGAGTCAACTTGCTCATAACCGTAACATCCGTTATGTGTGGTTTTCTTTTCTTCATAATCTCGCTTTGTTTCATGAGCCTTACAGAGATTATGGGTAAAACCCATGCAGAAATATTCAACAGTAATCGCTTCTTCTTCTTCCTCGTCGGTCTTCCGCACGTATGAAATCTTCAGTGTGTTCGTATTAGAAAAGGAACATTACATTAACCTTGTGAAATGGAGTCAGATAATTCAGTTATATGGAAAATATAAGTCATCTTTTCACAGAATACATTGAATTCACAGATTTAACCTTCATCTGCACTTATTATCATCACTGGATTTAATGTTAGTTTTCATTTATTAAAGCTGTAGCTAATAAGGTGACCTGCAGATGCTTTGTTTTTTAGTGATGCCTCGTAAAAACGCTTCGTAAAAGCCAACGTGAAAGCTAGCGATGAGAGGAAACACACCTCTAGGGGGCGACGAGTGAATTTATTAAACAGACTGTTAATAAATGTTATTCATTTCCCATCTAGAGGGATGCATTTCAGTTAATAAGGACTCACTCACTAGAACATAACAATATGCACTGCAAGCTGGGATTCTGTTTTTTTTTTTTTTTTTGCAAGCTGGTCTGACAAATGAATGTTATTCTCTTAATTCATTGCAATTGATTTAAATGCAAGTATTCCTTAATTATGATCAGCTATAAGCAGCTATAAGCAGCTATAAGTGGTTTTCCCAAATAGACAAGAAACTAGTGGATGCATAGCTTTGCATATTTTATATTAATTGTTATAAGGTATAGATTATCTAAAGGTATAGATATGATGTAAACTATACAACACATGCAACTAAATAAATAAATAGATAGATAGATAGATAGATAGATAGATAGATAGATAGATAGATAGATAGATAGATAGATAGATAGATAGATAGATAGATAGATAGATAAATAGTCCCAAAAAAAACAAGCAAACAGGAAAGATAGTTACAAACCAGAACACAAATGAATAAGAAAGAAAGAAAGAAAGAAAGAAAGAAAGAAAGAAAGAAAGAAAGAAAGAAAGAAAGAAAGAAAGAAAGAAAGTGATTCCAAAGCATCTACAATTTGAATGTCTGTCGGGACCTACTGGGACCACCAGAGGGGGTATTTTTTTACGTTGAATATTTATATAGATTCCTATTTACCCGATGTTCCACCCTTGAGTCATTGTCATGTTCGAGCAGTACAGTCTGACGCCGTTGTGTTCAGCTTCCCATGTTGTCGTCACGGTCTTGTTACTTGTATTTGTCATGAGTCTTAGTTTTGTTAGTAAAGCAGTGCTTTTATTTCATCCTGCATGTCGGGCTGATTTTCAGTACACGGATGACTGAGGCTACCGCAGCGTTCCGGGTTCCATCCCTGTTTCGTCTCACTATCGTTACAAGGTGTAATCTTCAACCGCAACATTTACAATATTTGCCAGAAATACTTATCTAGAGTGACTTACATTTATTTCATTTATACAGAAGTGGAATTAAGGGTCAAGGGCCTTGCTCAGGGGCCCAGGAGCTGCAGCTTGGTGGCTCTGGGATTTAAACTCACAACCTTACAATCAGTAGTCCAACACCTTAACTAGCAAGCTGAGTATTCAAGACACTGTTGGCTTTCGATGTGGGAAAACTCTGGTTATGAGTTCAAATCTCAGGGCCACAAAGCTGCCACTTCTGGGCCCCTAAGCAAGGCCCTGGGTCTCAATTGGATCATTTTATATCAGACTTCCAACTGGAGATAAAATGATTTATATGTTCATTCGTTGAAGTCTCAAGTCAGGATGCAGCTTTGAAATTTTATTCAAGTTTGATAACTGGCTGAAACAAGCACACAAGCCTAGAATGTGAAATACACACACACACACACACACACACACACACACACACACACACACACACACACACACACACACACACACACTCACAGTTACCAGTTTGCCAGTTGGCGGTGGTAGATAACAGCACAGAGATGCAGTCAATTTCACCAGCGATCGGCTTGCTCGCTCCTCGTGCGTCGGCCTGTTTCGGTAATTGTAATTGGAATGAATGGCTTGTCAGCCCTAATAATAGCTATTGTAATTGTTTGCTATTGCGAAAAAAGTGAAGAGAGAAAACATCGGAGAGAGCGAGTGAGTGAGCAGGGAGGGGGGAAAAAAGGGAAAAAAGAAATCTTTTGTCCAAACACGATTTCATTTACTCTCTCTGTCTCTGTTTTTATTATATGGCAGCTGCATTATGACAAATCGCATCGGGAAAAAAAACCCAAAGAAGCGGAAGCGGAGAAGAGAGAGTTTGACATTATTAAAGTGTGCCTTCTGGAAAAGATAACAAGGACTTTATTAACCAGCTTATGAAAATGGAGAAATGATCTGGTATAAAGTGATAGGATGTAACTTTAGGGGATGTGGGAAGTCTTTGGAGAGAAATATGGGGTTTTTTTTAAAGATGTTTTATTGTAGCTTGGGTTGTGAATATGAACATATGGTGACATCGCACCTGTATGTCTGACGTGCCTGGTTTTTTTTGGATGATGTAAAATTAGCGCAATTTCCCTTCACTCACTCAACCCCACTGAACACCTTTCGGATGGAATGGAACACCAACTGCACCCTAGACCTCCTCCCTTTGTGGCTGAATGACCACAAGTTAGAGGTCTTCTCGGGTCTAAAAAATGTACCCGAACCAAAGTGACCCAAATCACTTTTTACCCGAACCCAACGTGCATATACAGTATATATATATATATATATATATATATATATATATATATATATATATATATATATATATATATATAAAGAAAGACCTGACCCGAGACAAACCCAAAAAAATTTGACCCGAGTCCGACCTGACAGCAATTGTTTTTTAACCTGACTGGACCCGAATGTTACTTTAGTTCAAAATTGATTGACAGGTCTGTTTCAACGAAAATTAGCTTACCGCCAGTCACACGATGTCACAAGTGGTCTTGGCAAACAGAGGAGAGGTTGAAAAAGCACTCGAGTCGATGCACACACACAAGACACAGTAGTCCGGGTCTTCTCGGGTCCGTTCGGTAAAAACCCATTCATTTTAGATTACCCGAGACCCGATGCCGCTATAATTATACCCGACCCGTGTCCGAGGCACACGGGAAACTTTTAGACCCGAACCCGCTCGGGTCTCAGGTCGGACCTCGGGTTCTCGTATCTAAGTGGACCCGTGAAGACCTCTACCACAAATCCCCAAATGCATGCATCCAAAATCTAGGAAAGCCTTCAAATGAGAGTTGGACCACATTACAACAGCATACCTGGGTTTTATTTTGGGCTGGTTTGCCCCCAGGTGGTCCAGTAAGGTTTCCATTCCAGGAGACCAATTACCAACACTGATCCTGGAGGTTTTGGCAAGTGTAGCCATGTAGTGTTGTGCGTCTCTGAGGCGCTATCTTTAGTTAAACATAGAGCGCTGCTTGTAGTTCCAAATTGAAAAGGCAGAAGGCTGGGTAAACTCTGGAGTCTGAGTTTTTGGAGAGGAATCCTTT
>NC_062524.1:23937054-23969554 GCF_022655615.1 Tachysurus fulvidraco
GTAAAAAACCGAGTAAACGTCGACTCAGTCTAATATTTTACATTTACAGCATTTAGCAGACGCCCTTATCCAGAGCGACTTCCATTTTTATCTCATTTTATACAGTGTTGTAATGTAACGAAGTAAAAATACTTCGTTAACGTACTTAAGTAGAAATGTCACGTATCTGTACTTTACTTCGCTATTTAAGTTTATGTCAACTTTCACTTTTACTCCACTACATTTCCTAGATAAAATGTATACAGAGGAAATGTGTGTGACTGCAATAAGGGAGGTTTGGCGAGTCACTGCTCCTAGATTACATTACGCACGTACGCGCGCTCTACGGAGAAGCACAGGTACGCGCAGCGTGCACGCGCATTCAGAGCTGGAGGCGTTTAATCGGCTGAAAGCCGCAAATGTGGCAATCAAAAGCAGTGAAATTTCACTATTCTTATTACCAGAGTTGTAGCAGAAACAAAATATTAATGCAAACAATCCATTCAATACTAAATAAAAATAACATTTGTTGATTTGGTCTTTGTTTTATGAATATTTGTGTATTAATGACTGCATTCATTGGACACACTGTTTGTAGAGAATGCACACATACATGAACTGATCTGATTCAAGCCTGGCATCATTACATCATGCATAACATTTTGGTGTCCACTTTTGCCATTTAGTAAAACCATAACTTTTGGCTTACTATGTTAGTCATATAATATATAATATAAAACTCTTCTTGTTTTAAATTCTCACTGAGGGCTAAAACCCCTAAAGATGAAATCCTAGAACTGCCCCAGCTCTTATGCCTACCGAAAATCACTGACATTTTACTTTTTACTTTAACTTCAAATACTTAAGTACATGAAATATCAGAAAATGACTTTTGATACTTAAGTACAGTAAATATCAGATACTTTAAGACTTCTACTTGAGTAATATTCTAAAAGGTGACATTCACTTCTACCAAAGTCTTTTTCTAGTACGATACTTGACTTTTACGCGAGTATTGCTTTCTAGTACTTTATACAGTACAACACTGATTTTATACAACAGAGCAATTGAGAGTCAAGGGCCTTGCTCAGGGGCCCAGCAGTGGCAGCCATGGAAGATGGGAGACAATGGCAGACATGGTAATCAAACTCACAACCTTCCGATTGGTAATCCAACACCTTAACCACTAAGCTTCCACATCCCATATTTCAATTAATCTTAAATCCGTGGTACTCAATCTCGAGGTTGCCAAACCTGCCAAAAAATTGTAAAATATTTCTATTTAATGCAAAACATTTTCCACATTATTAAACTTTCAGATGAATCAAGAAAAAAAACCCAAGGCTTTACAGTATACTTGCCGACTGGTCACGTGACTACACCGAATTTTTAAGATTTGAATAGGATTATAACTTGATGTCGTTTCTATGAATCACGCGGTTTTTAGAACCGGAATATGTTGGATATCTCCTTCAAAGACCTAGGGTTAAATACACACACAAAAATATATCTTGGACGTGGCGGCCACAGACATGTGAGTTGAAATGAAAGTTAATTAGCTGTGTATCCCAGTTCTGAATACTGTAACCACCGGGAGTAGAAGGAGTTTAATCCACAGGCAGGGTCACAATAAAAAGGCATGAAGTTGAAAACCGAAACAGGCCGAGTTCTAACAAATCCAAATCGAATTAACACAATTTACATTTAGCAGACACTCTTATCCAGAATTTATTTCAATTTATACAACTGAGAGTTAAGGGCCTTTCTCAAGGGCCCAGCAGTGGCAGCTTGGTGGACCAGGGATTCAAACTCAAGACCTTCCGGTCAGTAGTTCCATATTCTCACCTTGTTTTCTCAATCGTGTAGGCTGGCATGTTGTAGCCTGGTGGTTATGTTGTTGGACTACTGACCAGAAGGTCTTGAGTTTGAATCCCAGGTCCACCAAGCTGCCACTGCTGGATTAAGAAACAAATAACACTTTGCACTGAAAGTTTGTGCACGCGATTTAAACGTATGTAGAATCCGGAAATGACCTTGACCCGGAAGGAAGCTGCTCAAAACTCGTGCGAGGAATACTGCAATGACTTTAACGAAATTATAAATGAAATATAAAAAAATCATAATTAACTGTTTTATTAATGTTTCTTTGACAATCTAGAGCAAAGTTCATTTTAAAAAGCACAGTATTTCTTTGATTGAATTTTTTTCTGAAAATGTCTTGAATTGGAATTGACTTAGTAGAGCGTTTGGGGAAAAAAAAAGAAATATAGAAATATTATATAGAAATACGATTGGAGAGTTACCGTTGCTCTTTAATGAAACACACCACTTTAATTTGAGAAATTTACATTTCAAAACCTTTTTCAAAAATTTCAAACCTTCTAAACTATCCTAGCTCTAGAGCCGATAATTGAACAATTGAAGCCGGACGAGTAACACGAGTAAAAACTCTGAACAACGTTTGACTTGTTCACACTGCAGACAAAGGTTGTGTGTGTGTGTGTGTGTGTGTGTGTGTGTGTGTGTGTGTGTGTGTGTGTGTGTGTGTGTGTGTGTGTGTGTGTGTGTGTGTGTGTATATGTGTGTGTAGCGTTCTGATACACTCTGATGGTATATATGGCCCTCTATTGATTTTGCCACAGGGCCTTCTGGCCCAGCGGTGCTCCAGTTTATTTGAGCCGCAGCAAATATCAAACTAGTAAACAGCCGAGCATCGAGTACTGTAAGGAAGGAGGGGTTGGAGGAAGAGGATGGAGGGTTTGGATGTATGTGGTACTTGTCCTTCACAACACCCTGACGTGTCTAATATCGATTTTCAAGGTTAAGGGAGGAGAAAAAACAAGCTTTTATTTGTTCGGACACTTCGAACGGCGTGGCGTCTGTTTTGAGCTGAAGGATTTATACAAATGTAAAAAGTCAGCATAGTGAGGAATGCTTTTTCTTTTTCTGCTTGCTTTGCAGCTCTCAGCAGTTCCTTGATGAATGGACTGAGAGAGAGAGAGAGAGAGAGAGAGAGAGAGAGAGAGAGAGAGAGAGAGAGAGAGAGAGAGAGAGAGGGGATTGGATGTATGCTTCAGTATCATTCTGTTTAATCCTCACATACAATAAATGCCATGAGTTTAGCATTCATCATAATGTCAGCTGTGAATAATTAAGTGAAGCGACTTTGTTTTGCTGAATAACAAATAACAAATGCCGGCGTCGTGTTTTATCAGAAACGACAAAACGATGTTTATCCATTTTTTTTTTCTTGCGCTCCGGGTAGCGTTTAGTAAAATCGGTACAGCGAGTGAATTTTTTTTACACATGGAAGTTTATTAGATCACGTCCCTGAATTCTCGAAGATGATTGGTCAGAAGATTGAATAATATTTCAAGATTCAAAATATTTATCACATACACAGATATATACAGCATCTGGCTTACCACTTTTTAGACTGTTCATATAGTTAAAAAATAAAAATATAATAAATATATTATATCTTATTATATTATAATATATAATTTATGAAAATAATATATATGATGATTTGTCAGAAGATTGAATAATATTTCAAGATTCAAAATATTTATCACATACACAGATATATACAGTATCTGGCCTTCCACTTTTTAGACTGTTCATATAGTTAAAAAATAAAAATAAATAAAAATCTAATAAATATATTATATAATATTATCTTATAATATATAATACATGAAAATAATATATATAAAATAAATTAATTAATAAATATAGATGTACTTATTAATTAATATATTTTACATATATATATTAAAATACAATATTAAATAAATAAATAATAAATAAATTAATAGATAAATAGTAAATAGATAAATAATAAATTTAAAAATAGATAAATAATAAATAGATAAATAATAAATTTATTAAATAATAAATAAATTAATAGATAAATAGATATTTTAATATCATATTTTAATATATCGTTCTCGCTCAGTAAAATTGCATGAGTATTCTCTTTGTTGACCATCTTTTGCATTTCCTGAATTTTAGTTTCATTTTTTTAATACTTAAAAATGATTTTTACATATTTGTTTTCATATTTTATATTTCAAAATTGTTTTAAGTATTAAAAAATGAAACTAAAATGCAGGTGGCGAAAAAATAGAATACTCGTGCAATTTTATGACATATAATAGCAGCGATATTACGTATAATAACGATGAAGTTGTGATTTTAACAACATCGTCGCGATTTTAACAATGAGTGTTGTATCTAACAGGAGCAGCTCATTTACAGTGATGCATATTGAGGATGCTTAGCAGAAATAATTACCCTAAATACAAGCTCAATAACGTAATGAATCACTGCTCTGGTGAAGCGCAGAGATGTTTAAATAAAGTTTTTTTTTTGGAAGGAGTCTCCAATGTCAGGGCTTTGTTTTGATTTATTCCTTCGCACCCAAACGTCTGTCTAAAACATCAATCTGTGTTTGTACTCATTTCTTCATTTATTTGTTTATGTATTTATGGATTTGTTTATTTTCTTACTTACATATTTATTTATTTGTTCATTTCTATATTTGTTTATTGTATTTTTTTACTTACTTACATGTTTATTTATTTGATTGCTTAGTAATTCTTTTAGTTATATATTTGTTTAATTCATTTTTGTTTGGTTTGTTCATTAAGTATTTAATGGTTGGTTTGTTTGTTTGTTTGCTGATTGTTTGTATTGTTACTATGGGCAGATTGTCCCTATGAGGGAATGAGTGTTTATAGCTGCAAGCATGTAAGTAATAACAGGTAGTGATTTGCCTGACGGTTGTTCCACATGGTTCCACATGGTTCCAGTGGTGCTCAGTAGTGGCTCAAGTGGTTATGGCTCTGGTGCCCCTTTTCCACCGAGGCAGTTTGAGTGCTGGTTCGGAGCCTAATTTAGAACCAGTTCTTTCTGTTTCGACCGCCAAAGCACCGGCTCTGAACCAGGAAAAGTGGTTCTTAAGTAGCACCAAAACGTTGCTGGTCTAGACTTAAGAACCGCTTGGGGCGGGAGCTGGGGGCGGGGCTACTGTTAGTGCATTTGATGATGTACCTTAAGTATACTAATGTTTAATACATTTTTACTTTACCGCGATATGATACATTAACAGCACACATGATAGTAGGTAGCTACTTGCTAAGGCTAAATTTATTTCTGTGTTAATGATAAAATAACGTTATGTACTTTATCGATTAAAACCTCCGTTTATACAGATTACACGGAGCCGCACGTACACGTTTTATTCGCCGCGTTTGGATGCCAATGTAGGTTCACAAAGCCATGAGCATTAACAGTAAAGCAACATCCGCCATTGTTGTTGTGTTTGTGTTTGCCGCTGCTGCGCTAACGTTGCTGGGACACGTGACACGTATACAATGACGTCACACTCGGCGCTGTTATGGCTCTCTAGCCGATGGAAAGGCAAACCGGTTCTTAGAAGGTTCGCCAGTGGAACCAACTTTGAACCAGCACTAGCGCTAGCTCTGAACCAGCACCCAGTTCTTTCCGGTGGAAAAGAGGCATGGGTTGTTGCTCGGCGGATCAGGAATCAAGCCCCAGCACTACCAAGTGCCACTGTTGGGCCCTTGAGCAAGGCCCTTAACTCTCTCAGCTCCAGTAGCACTGTATCATGTCTGACCCTGTGCTCTGACCCCAATCTCTGCAGAATTCCATGCTGTTGTACTGTATATGTGAACAAAATGAAGGCTTTTATAAAACCAGTGTGACAGACAAAAAATAATTCAGTTGTTGAACACTAAAACACTTTATAGAGGTGACAGAAAAGTCTGCTGTTTATTTAATCAGAGCAAAATGCTATTGTGTTTTGTTCCTCAGCATAGTGTGTAACTGTGTTCACTCTGTGTTCATTAGTGTAAATGAGTACAACATGATGCAAAGCCACACAGCTAATTGTGTGTGTGTGTGTGTGTGTGTGTGTGTGTGTGTGTGTGTGTGTGTGTGTGTGTGTGTGTGTGTGTGTGTGTGGGAACATTTAATACTAATTGAAGAGCAAATGTGTTCCTTTAATATAATCTATACTCTTTAATAGGAACCTTTGAAGTTATATTTCAAATATTTTACTATTTTCTGAAAATGTTTGATCCAGTTTGAACCTGTTGGAGCCAGTTCAGGTTTAAAGCCGGACCACCCAAGGTGTTCTCGGAAGCACTGCACTCGAACGTATCTTAGGAAGGAGGAATCAGAGAGCAGCCATTACACAAATACACTGCGTCTCTTATTAGTGCCTCAGTCTACTATCCAAACCCTGACTTTTAATCTTCCTACTTATTTAAACTGATAACCAAAATTTGAGACAGTTCCAATTACTGCAGGTGTTAAAAAGCCAAACCAACTCGCGGATTTCTATGCTTTAGTCAATCCACCCAAATTACAGAAATGAAAGGAAAATCAAACCAACTCTTATATTCGGAGGAGCTTGTGAGTTTTTTTATTTATTTATTTTTTTTTTCAGAATCGACGCATGTTTTATATAAATATATATATATATATATATATATATATATATATATATATATATATATATATATATATATATATATATATATATATATATTTATATATATATATGTTTTTTTTGAGCCAAGGACTTGACTTGTGACATCACAACACGTTTACAGCCACGCCCTCTGCCATTCACATCATGAGTACAGCTGTCGTACAAAATAATTGCATACTGTATGTGTCTTCACTGGTAGGTGTTTAAAAAAAGATTCCTGTGCTTGTAATCTAGCCAGTATACGTAGTTTTTCATTCAAAAAACAAAAATATGGCTTTAAATTTATGAAAATCCTTTTTACTACTAATTCTGATGGACACTAAGCCACAAACCTATTGAGGCTACACCTGACCATACACAGGTCAAATTTTTTTCAGAGCCTGTCCTCCATTTTGTGGCGGTGTGTGGGTGTTTGTGTGTGTGTGTGTGTGTGTGTGTGTGTGGGTGGGTGGGTGTGCGTGCAGTTTGTGGCTCCAGATGGCTGCTGTCACTCTCTCACTCTTGTCACAGGAGGCCTGTAAACAGAGGCTCAGGGCTCTAATTTATCCATTCTGAAGGAGGAATGAAGAGCGGAAAAGAGCCATTATAAAGGGAAAAAAAGGATGGGGAAGTCAATTCACATCCGCTGTGGAGGAAAGTAAATGAGAGGGTCAGAGAGAGAGAGAGAGAGAGAGAGAGAGAGAGAGAGAGAGAGAGAGAGAGAGAGAGAGATTGAAGAAAGAAAAAGCCAGCCAGCAGATGTTTCTCATCATCACCAAAATGTCACAAGTGGATGTGTTGTGGAAGAGTGTATGTGTGTGTATGTGTGTGTATGTGTGTGTGTGTGTGTGTGTGTGTGTGTGTGTGTGTGTGTGTGTGTGTGTTTGAATGTCTGTAACACATACTGAACATTCACAGTCTGTGTACAGTTGCAGGTGCACTACTACGCTTTCATTTCACCATCTTCTGCGTTTAAAGAGCACGAGTACGAACCGTAGTCGAGACGTCCGATGTCCACTGTGTGTTAGCTCGTTAATCTAATACGGGGTTTGCCCTTTTCATGCACGCCGTCCTCTCGTACAAGCATCACCTCCATCTCGCTGATTAATTTTTCCACGTCCGAGTATGTGTAATTTTAAATTTGTGCTCGGTCGACCTTTTTCGCTTCCCTTCGAACGGGCCGGCGGAACGGAAATCGGCTCACGGGACATTTTCAATCAGTAATAAAAAAAAAGAAGTCTTTTATTGTCAGTCTGATAAAAGAAAAAGAGTCAGGACTGTGTTGGGTTTGAGCGTGAGATGCGGATAACCTCAGACAGAATTTTAGCGATTGAAGATAAAACCTTCATTTTTTTGATGCTTATAAACAAGCTTTGAAATTTTCTGTTCTTTAACCAGGTTTTCACCTTGAAGATTTTCTCTTCGTCTAACTAGTCACGTATAATAATAACGAGCGTCTCTCTCTTCGCTTCCACGTCGCCCTCATCCTTCGTAACGCACTCATGCTGATTTCTTAATCATTTTACAATACGTCTGTTTGCCAGAGATTGAAACGGTTTGGTGAGTGTATAAAGATGAATGGCGCAGTAATCGGATTTAACAAGCTCTTTCTCTGTGCTGGGTCGGTCGCTGAGATCTCAGCCTGACATTTCAACGGTGTAAAATCTAAAGCCGCTCTCAAATATTAGAAGCAGATTAGGACTCGTTTCCGTTTTGTCGTCAAGGTTTATCAGGAAAGTGTGTTTAAATTCCTCTCTGGACCACCGCGTGCTCAAGATGTCCTGTCAGAGGATAATTCAGGGATACACCCAAACAATGAAGGTGTCTACTATTTATCCAGAGGCATGAGTCTTTACGGTGTTTTTGATGTGATGAAGATATGATGCGATAATAAATATAATTATGTTCTTTTCCAGATCCAGGAAGGCACATGGCATCCATGATATCTATTCTCTCTATCTTCTCACTCCTTTAGCACACTATCTTATATATATATATATATATATATATATATATATATATATATATATATATATATATATATATATATATATATTATTTATATATATATTTTCACAAGTGCACTAAGGACAGTGAGATCTCAAAGAAATAAAGGATTAGTACTCGACCTTCCAGGACTAGCCAATTAGAATGTTTGTCCTTGTCACTCGAACAAGCCCCGCCCCCCCTTAAAAAAAATTAATCTTCCCTTAATGTTCCTCTCTCTCTTGCTCTCTCTTGCTCTCTCTCTTTCTCGCTCTCTTGGTCTCTCTTTCTCTCTCTCTTTCACTCCCCCCCTCTCTTGCTCTCTCTCTCTTGCTCTCTCTCTCTCGCTCTCTCTCTTTCTCTCTCTCTTTCACTCCCTCCCCCCTTCTCTTGCTCTCTCTCTCTCTCTCTCTCTCTCTCTCTCTCTCTCTCTCTCTCTCTCTCTCTCTCTCACACTCTGTTGGAGGTGGTTTTATGCTAACTCTTGTGTCTTCTTACTAACCAAACAGCTTCAAGTTCTTCCAGTTTGATTTGTACTTTTTTGCGTTGTTTTCCTTACCTTTTGTGTCCATTTGAAATGACTAACATTGTCTCATTCACGGAATGTCGGACCATCTGTTGTTTTTTATACTTAACTTGCGTACTTACATACTAACCTCTTTATGAAATTGTCATTCTTTTAATTGACAAACCAATCAATGAAGACATCATATATTTTAATACATAATAATCGAATCATTCGGATTAGTCCTCTTCTGTTTTCTTTTATTTATTTATTTATTTATTTATTTATTTATTTATTTATTTATTTATTTATTTATTTATTGGAAAATTAAATAAAATATTATTCAGTAATTCTAAATGTTTTTACTCAGTTAAAAAAAAGAGAGAAAAAAAGAGAGATATTAGACACCGGTTGGACTTCAACCATGCTTTCAAAATCATTTAGCAGTTAAGCGACGTCTCCACTAAAGAGACAAAAACTAAATGACCTTTATTGAATTCACGGTTTGTCACAGCTATATTTTTTTTTCTTCCCCCTCCCCTGT
Source organism: Tachysurus fulvidraco (assembly GCF_022655615.1). Taxonomy (NCBI): domain Eukaryota; kingdom Metazoa; phylum Chordata; class Actinopteri; order Siluriformes; family Bagridae; genus Tachysurus; species Tachysurus fulvidraco. The sequence continues at coordinate 23,946,568 of NC_062524.1, forward strand.
TTTCTCCTAAAGCACTCAGGCATTGGACACGCTATGGTAAACAAACTGCATTATATGGTAGATATCATTCTAATTGTCTTCTACTTTGGTTTGCCCTGGATTTCCGTTTCTTCTTTCTATTCTGTTTGCTTTTACTGACTACACAATCTCCCATCGGTCTCAAGGTAGCCACAAAAAATAAACAAATAAATAATTCAACTTTCCACATTTTAGTTTCTTTTTTCTTCCACCATTATTATTATAATAGCTGTGTCTGCTTTTCACCCATGTAAGCTTTATTATTTCATTTATATATATATATATATATATATATATATATATATATATATATATATATATATATATATATATAATATTTTATTCATTTATTTATTTATTTGCATTTCATCATTTCCCTAAACTAGTGAGATCAAAAGCTATGCATTAAATAATAAGAAGAATAAATTAAGACTCACCTTTATATATTTCTCTCCTTTTCTTTTTTGTTTTCTTAACCAAAATAATAAGAATTATTCAAATAATAATTAGTTACATTACATAGGTGGAAATGATCATGTGAAATGACTCTAATGGCTGGCAGTAAATGCAAAAGTTTGTACACCTTTAAGCTCCCCGATTGCACGAAAGATTAATTTTGTGATTCAGTTCTGACCTCATGGACACGTTGGGCTAATAATGCAGCAGAGCTTTAATCCTTCATTTTGTCCAGTTCTCAGCTTTCGTGCTAATACAGCTGTCATCTCGTACGTCTTGTATAACAAAAGTCCAACATTTACTATTTCCGATAGATTTCTAAAATGAGAAAAAACATTTGTACAGTATATTCCTATTCGGACGGGGCTAGTTTTACAGGGGGTCGTTAGAGAAATTTCAGTTTCACAGACGTATTTTGTGATTTTAATCCCGTCCGAATCTGCCATGTCAGTCTTTTTCTCACACGACCTGTGTAAAAATTCCGGAGCAAATTACATACTGTTTTTCAACAAACTCGGCGCTCCTCTGAGAAATCTAATCCCATCTGAATGCGAAAGTCTGTGTTTGCCGAAAATGTTTTTTTCCAAAACGTGTTTTCTTGTCTGTTTTGGTCAACGTGATCTACCGTATTATTATTATTATTTTTTTTATTATTATTTTTAATATTATTATAACGTGTATAAAATTTTTAAACACTTAACAAGTTAGGATGTTTACATTTTAAAGTGCTTAAATGTAAATTTACTTATTTTCAAAATACATTTTAGCATATTTTATCAAATTTGACCATACGCAGTCCACGCATCCTGGACATGTAGCCTTGTGCAACGCGCACATGTAAAACACAGACACTCCTACCTCCGTAATAAACACAGAGATGTTAGTCCCGTCCGAATCCATACCTGAAATGACAGACGTCGGCTAAAAAAAAATTCTAACTCAAACGTCGTTTGGAAAACTAGTCCCGTCCGAATAGGTCTTATGACTATAAACTGCATATCTTTAAAAAAGCTGAGAGGAAATTCAGGAAATATAATAACACATCACATGTTAATACATGGAAGAATTACAAGATCGAGCTGTTTTTTTTTTAGGAATTAATATTAACCGCATTATTATAAATCCTATAACTTGCTGTTAAAGTGTATTCATTTCCTCCCTCATTCCAGTCATATGTTAACTCTACAGTTCTACTAAATATTTTTTTTAGATAAATACATTAGAAAAAGCTTGAAAATTTTAACTTCGACTATTTCGTAACAGCATTATGAGATATAATTAGTAATATTTTGCGTGTATAAATGTTTCCTACTGCCTGACATCAGATTCATGACATGATATTACCTATTATCACCAACCCTAACCATAAAACTCTTTACCTGGCCTTATTATCCCTGCATGCAAGCAAATCTCTTCAAAATTCCTTCGTTAATCAGCTACATAGCATGCAGTTATGTATGTATATGTAAATGTATATACATATCTAACGCTCATGTACATACATGAAGCCTATAAGTATATCTATACTTTCTGTTTTATTTTTGCGTTCTCATTATTGGACAATAACGACTAAAACAAATAACAAATTCATATTATCTTGCTAAGAAAAGAAAAAAAAGGAGAAAAAGAAGTTAGAGGGAAAGAACTTTGTTGCGTACAGTTGAGTGAATTCATTTGCACACAGCAAGGAGTTTAATCAGTAGGACTTTTAGGGGGGAAAAAATACATTTTAGAGAAACTCTGTTAGAAATGCATTTGTTATGCAGTTTTGCTTTTTATGCAAAATTTAAACAGCAGCTCAAATAGTTTTGGCACCATTTAGATACCGAGCTGCTTAGTGTTTACTCTAAGAACAAAACTCTTTCCCTTTTTCTTTTTTCCCGTTTTTTTTCTTTATTTTAAATATGGCGTTTTTGTTTTTTTTATCTATCTATCTATTTATTTTTTTTTAATCATTACATGCATTTTTTTTCACTGCTGCATTTTGTGTAGCATGGATTCACCGACGATTATATTACTTCTACCCATCTCTATCCCGGGAGGGTGTCTGTGTTGCCCAAGCCGACGACTTTTCGGCTTGCACGAGTGTTTGATTTCAAACTTTTTGGGTTCATTTGGTTTCATTTCTCTCACCTTGCCTTATGATTAACCCCCATAACCAACTAAACATCTGTGGAGTTTTATGTTCTTCCCTGGTGCAGTGGTGTGGTTTATAGTTTTATTTTTGACACCCTTCTCTCATCGCTACTGAGTGGATTTAGTTGGCCTTTTCTTTGGTGTGAGGCCTTTGTCGGTTTTGATTTCGCTAAAGATCCTCAGAACTGCATGGCTTTTTTTCTTCACCTTAATAGCAGTTTTAATTTTTGTTTGGTTTTGGATGGATTGCTTTCTTTTGTTATTAACAACAACAAACCCCTTATCACCAACCAACTTGAGATTTCTGACAAACCCGATCTGATTTTCAAATCAAATCGTAGAGGATTTCTCCAATTGACTACTCCAGTTGTGTTTCTTCTAATTTTTTTTACTAAATTTACTAAAACCTAAATATGTTACTAATACAATTGTTTGAACCAGACCTTTGTTATAACTGTACTAACAACCATTTTTGTGTCTGACTTTCCCTTACTTACTAAAGTACTAACCGATTTCCCTCATCCCTCAACCCAGTATCTTAACACCTATTTAAATTCCCCCTTGGCCAATATCTTGTTCACCTCCTTCTCTATTCAAAGCCCCTAATTGTATTTAAATGTTTAGGGATTTACTTGGCTAGTTCAGTCGGCTTGATTTTTACATTTGGAATGATGTTGGAATCGCAGTTTGCACGGCTTTGGAGTACCATCTGTCTTTCATAAGTCTGAAGAGAAACTGTGGATTGTCATCAAGCTGCCAGCCACCTGTGCAAAGATTCATGAATGAAAATGGCCCTGCCACCAATACATGCCAGTTTAGACCAATGTTTTCCAAGGTACACCGATGTACACAGATGTATGTCAATGTATGCTGATACATACTTACAGTATGAACGCCAATGTAAACTAATGTATACCGATATGTTCACCAATGTACACATATCTATGCCAATGTATACTGATGTATACAGTATTTGTGTACACTTATGTATGCCAGTGTGCACCAATGTACACCCGCGTACACCAATATTCACCAATGTGCACTGATGTATAATGATGTTTGCCAGTTTAGACTGATGCAAATTTGTGTACACTAATGTATGCCAATGTACACCAGTGTGCACCAATATTCACCACCATTCCAATGTATACTGATGCACACTGGTGTACACCATTGTACATCAATGTCCAACAATGTATAACAGTGTACACTAGTGTACGACAAAGTTAATCAATGTATGCCAATATATGTTGATGTACACCACTACACTAATGTATGCTGATGAATGCCAGTGTACACTGATGTTAACTGATGTACATCAGCATATGCCGATGTTCATACGGCAATATATGCCAGTACACCAACGTACACCAATATATGCCAATGTGCACCAATATATGTTTATTTACAATAATTTACACAAATATATTTCAATGTGCACCAATGTATAATACGATTTGGAAGCAAGGTGAGTTACCATTTGGCCTCTTTTTGTCCAACCTAGTGGCAGTCGAAGGTAAGTACAATTACGAGTTGGATACGCTGGAGTTAGTCTGGTTCGTGCTACATTGTAAAATGAACTAAAATTATGACTTGCGTACCTGGAAGATATGGGATTAACCATTATAGGACAGGAGAGTTGTGACAGTACCGAACCTGATCACCCTCTGAGCTACAAATATCATCCAAGGCTCTATTCCTAGAATCAATTCACATGCATGGATGGAAATTTGTCTGTGAGTGTGTGTGTGTGTGTGTGTGCATGCATGCATACAAGTGCTATGGTAAACTGTCCATTGAAACCTGAATGATCAAAATATTGACTAACCCCTTGAAGATATCTTTGGCTTGCTCTCTTAAAGCAAATGTCACTGCTTTGGATATGCATGGGCGGTCAGAATTTCTCTAGCATACAAATGAAAAAGGCACCTGAGGCAAGTTTCACTGTGTCTGACTTCGGTGAGCTTTACAGCACTTAAACCTGGCTGTAGAGAGAGATAAGAAGACTCTGGGCATGGTTTGGGAATATCTGAAGTCCTAAAGGGAGGAGGGCTCTTTAAACATGGCTAAAGGTGCTTTCACATATTCAGCAGTTTGTCTAGTTGAATCAAACCCTGGTGTGTTTTCTCTCTTTGCTGCGGTTCTTTAGGCAGGTAAGAACACTTCAGTGTAATCGCGCTTGGGTGCGGACCAAAAAATCGTGTAAGCAAGTAAACTTCCAAGTGAACTTTAGAGGAGTAGCAAGACTCAACTCTATATTAACCTGACTGCCAGAAGTGAAATAAACATGTTGTGTATTCTGGGTAATGCGTTACATTTTTTTTCCTAGGTACAAACTGAGCCTAGGGCCTGAGCTGTAGTTCTGCAGAAATGCCATGTGCTCCAGATATTTGGCTTAGCAAACGAAAAGAGCAAATAAACCCCGGATACGTTTTATACCAGTTAATTAAGCAATTATTTTTCTTTGGCTCTTTCTTCTGTGCTGTATATTTAGGTGATTTTCTATCCGTCCTTTATCTGTAGGAGGTTTGTCTTCTCTTCTCCACTGCTAGATTTTTAACTAATCAGTAAGTGAAAGCCATTTTTTTTAGCCATTGTCACATCCTTTTTTCATTCAAGCTTTATTATGTGTAGTGTGAACCACATACACATGAAATAGCATAACGTCGCTGTCGGGCGGAATCCTCGTATCTCCAAAACCATTATTTTTCAGGAAATTAAAAAAATGCCGTATCATCTGCAATGCACAGGGTTTAGTCCGCGTTGCAGTGGATTGTCTTGCTCTAAATTCCTGTCCTCAGACGAGCACCAGAACTAGAGGAGGTCAAGATTTTTTTTTCTTTGAGCCTAATGTTTTTAAGACCTTTACCTCAGAAGACGTGTTGATTCATTGCGACTTTTAATCTTGAGGATATGCCGCGAAGTGGAGAAGAGGTGGACAGTTGAAGTGTCCAATGGAGTTAAGACATTTATGCTCAAGCTATTTTCAATACTTTCGATTGGTTAATAACTTCTAAAAATAACAGACCCACGCGGGGACTGACCAATAGCATCGATATGTGAAAAAATATGAAATTGACAAAATTTGGACATACGAGGTTTCCGCCCGACAGCGACGATATAATCCCTAATCTATTCATTCATTCATAATACAGCAAATGGACTGAGCTGTGACTAAGCCCTGACATTACCTGTATTTACAGAGCGATGAATCTGAAGTCTCGAGGTAAGATACCTCATGTAAATGGTGTCTCAAGGATCCGTTCGACATTCCTTGAAAAATGTTTGCCAGAGAAGAAAAATATTGTATTTTCTTCTGGTACTAATGCTGGCAGACAGTCATTTTTAAACTGCTAATCTTTCCCTTTCGTTCAGCATGATCAAAAGCAGGCCATTATATGAGATTTATAAAATGGTTTGTGTGTGTTGTGTGTGTGTGTGTGTGTGTGTGTGTGTGTGTGTGTGTGTGTGTGTGTGTGTGTGTGTGTGGTGTAGCATTTCTCTAGTTCAATAAAACAGATAGATTTTCTCTTTGATTCACTGGGCTGTAGCCATATGCCTGTTTTTTTTAGGTTTTATTTATTTATTTATTTATTTATTTATTTTGTCTACCGTCACTTAACTGGAATCTGTTATCGCCCGGCTGGTCTGCTAAAATGAAACGTTTTGCCGTCTGGCTCATTTTTGGACACCCTTGACAACGTTATGATTACTGCGAAAGCAGTTAGTCAGTCACAGGCTATTCGAGAGTAGAAGAATGGCCTGTCAGCTCACTTTTAATATATATAAAGTAGGCTCTGCAATCTTGCTGGGACCAATGCATCAATTTAAAATAATTACCTCCGAACTGACAGGAGATCAATTTTCCCATATATATCAGTATAAGCTTGTGACAGCAAGATGGAGAATTTAGTCCAGCATTTATTTATTTTTTTTTTTAATGCCATGAGCCTCTGCAGTGTCTTTCAGCAGATCTACTGAAGTCTAGGGAGAAGTTCTGTAGTTTTGTGCAGTGAGGATTTCAAAATATCTAGATGAAATGGTAAGAGAGGGTGAGATGCTTTATTCTGTGCTTATGAATGCATTATAAAGCACCTATCTAGGTACCCTTTAAATAAAATATCACCCTATATTTTTTACCAGCATAAAATAATGTATGTTCAACATGATTATATATAATATTGGACTCAATGTCATTTGAGTGACTTTTGAATGACTTTTGAGCTACACAATTAACCCCTCATATCAGTTCTCAAGACACTGGCCCAACATCCTCGGTAGAAGAAGTTTGTTTTTGCATTAGTTTCAAATCAAATCTACAAAAATCTCCTAAAGCTTTTTTTTTTTACGCCGATATGAGATTATGATGCAAGAACCTGAAACCCAAGCTGAGCCTAAAATCTCTGCTACTGTGTCCATTACTGTTTTCCCAGATGCTATGAAAAGGACTAATTATGGCTATATTTATACAGTAACGTTTAAATTTACAGCATTTGGCTGACACCTTTAACCAGAGTGGCATAAAAAAAGTGCTTTACAAACGTCTCTATCAGTGAATACAATTAAATCGATACTGGTTCACAGACTCAAGATACCATCAGCCTGAAACTCTGTTGGGAGGAATTATAGCACTGTTTATGAATACATTAAACAAACAGCAAAAATAAAAAGGTAGTTTCGGTAAGAATTAGGTCTTCGCTTGTCGTTTGAAGACAGCCAGTGACTCAGCTGTTTAGACATCTAGGAGAAGTTCATCCAAACACCTCGGTGCCAGAACAGAAAAGAGTCTTGATGTACAGTATACCTACTTCTTACCCTGAGAGACTGTAGGCTCAGTCGAGGAGTGCTAGCAAATCGTGACGTACACATGGATAGTGCTAGGTGATAGGAGCGTAAACATCAGCATGTCTGATGAGCATCATATCAGGATATCAGGATGTTCTATATGTTATCCGTTGTTCCTGATGTACAAAATTCTGCATGCATATAAAGAAGAAAACAAATCAAACGACGGCAACAATCTTGCTGAAAAGGAATGGATTCTTGCTTCTCATGAGTTGCTACATTCCCCATCATTTTATGTACTATAGTATAAATGCATAAAAATTAGTACCAGCGATGCAAAATTCTTCTGTACAACAGCCTCGAGATGATTCCTGAATCATCAGTTCATAATCAAGTGTATATAGTACGTATAGTGTATATAATCAAGTGTAGTAAGTACTCTTTTGCCCCGCCCACTCAGCCCTCAATGTACCACCCACTAGAATATTGCAGTACTCATCAATACAATTAAGTAACTACGTATGTTAATGGCATAATATTGTATTATGCATGAACGTTTGGAATTGTACCATGAACTTAACCATGTAGCTGTATTATGGGATTGACTTAGAACTGGGATTGAAGGTTAAAGCAACGTTTGCCGATTTGTTTTTACAAATCCGATCATGGATTTTTGATCCCTCAGACGATGATTACGCGAATTTCACACAGTTCTGCAACGAGGAAAAGAAATGCGGAATTTGTTGTTTGAGTTTGGAAGCGAACACTAACCTCCCTGTTCCCCCTTTTTCAGCTGGATCTCTCGCACAGGTGGCTGGCAGCTGGCTGACGTGCCCCTTGTTAACGATTCACATGTTCTAACGATGGAGGCCAGGCCACAAACAAGCTGTGCCAACATCATCAAAATGTCACCAGCATTGTGGTGGCTCTCTCCGAGCACAGGCGTAATTGCCAAACAGTGTTTATCTCCTGGACCGTAAAAGCTCTTGCCCCAACCAGACAAAAGAGCAGAATGCAGAATCAGAAAGTCATTACTATTTCTTAAAACCCGAAAGAACACACGGAGCACACTGTGTACATTGTGATATTTCTGAGCGTTCCTGTATATATACAGTATATATATATATTAGTCTCATGCTTCAAGGACAATTTATATAACGACTATATACAGCTCGACTCATAACAGCGTAGATCCACACAAACCCCTTTGGCTCAGCTCTAGTTCCCAGTAGATTTTCATAGCTCATAGCAGACATAAAAATGTGTTGGCCTGTACAGAAGACAAAACCCAAATCGTGTGAATTAAAAAGATAAGAAAAGAAACACTGGGAAAAATAACACACAAAAGCGCAACAGGGGTTTCTCTAAAGTGCAGCTGTTGAAGACCCATTCAAATGCTCTCTCTCAAAAAAAAAAAAAAAACAGAAGACATTCTAGCAAAACTTGTTATTGTGCGTGTGGGTGTGGGTGTGTATGGAGTGATGTGTTTCTGTCTCTGCTTTCGAGTGGATTATTGTTTTCATATTTTGCCCATCAATAAAAGGGCAGGCAGAAAGGTAAGTATAGTCCAAACATTTCCCAAAGCTTGTTTTTCTTCTGGTGATATTAATCTCAGTAGAAATGTGGAACTCAAGCTGCAGACAGTCGTAGTTTCCCTGACTGACAGTTTACCGCAAGCTAATGTTTTTTTTTTTCTTTCAAGTTTCATTGGAAGGTGTATAAGCAAGTTTATCTGCAAAGAACAAACATGTAATTAGCATCAACACAAGGACGTGTTTGCCAAGGATTCGGCTTAGAAGTATGATTGAAAAGAAAAGAAAAAGCCTTCCCAATGAAGGAGTGAAAAATACACGAAATGCAAATACATTGGCACATTTCAGCTGCTACTAGCCAAGCAGCCACGTTTGATCCAACTGTGCTGATTTCTTCGCAGCAGATGCCATATTAAACCCTGGAGCACACGACGCTTCCTCCGGCCAGCGCTATTAGGGTAATTAAACGCAAAATGCTATCTGGCTGCAAATCCTGCACAAACCAGGCCTTTGGCACTTGCGTGGGAGACGCATCAGCAGCAAAAGAAACCAATTAACAAAAACACAGAAATCCTTCCATTGACCAGCATTCTATCCATTAGGTCACAAATTCAATTAAATAAAGCTGCTCTGATACAAATGGGGACACATACAGCACTTCTACGTTTAGCCGAACTGAAACGAGGACTGATTTCCGTTGAAATCGGATGATATACATCAGATATACACTTCCTATGAATGTCATATTAATAATGAACTATGGATACATTAAAATCAGGCTATAAAGCACTCATGAGGCATTATACTCACTTATAAGGTGTTATAAACACAAAATTTAGAAATTTTTACCCTGAGAGACTGTAGGCTCGGTCAAGGAGTGCTATCAAACTGTGACGAACACATGAATAGTACTATGTGATAGGAGCGTAAACATCAACACGTCCAACGAGCTTGACACGGCTCCTAAATTCAATCTGATTAGGATATCAGGATGTTCTATACGTTATTCAGTGTGTACGTTGTGGCTGAATGACAGTTTGACATAATTCAGTAGCACCGTTGTTCTTGATGTGCATAATTCTGCATTAACTATGGATACATACAAATCAGGCTACAGTATAAAGCACTCATGAGGCATTATACTCACTTATAAGGTGTTACAGTATATAAACACAAAATTTAGATAGTATTTTTATTTACCATTTATGAATAATGTAATAATCCTCACAACATACTATAAACGTTCACACCCTTACAACATTCTATAACAGTTTATAACTTCGCAATGTACCGCAAAGTTTTACAACATTTCAACAATGTCACTTTACAACTTACAACATAGAAACAAATATGGCAATTAATAGCATGCTACAAAACTTAGCGCTATAGAGCAAAACATTATACCTTTACAACGAACTAAAAAATTTACATTGGTAAACCTTTGTTAAATGTTACAATATCCAACAAATAGTGTAATTTTACAACACACTACATAACATACTACAAAACATAACATAACTCAGCACATTACAACTTTACAAAAACTATAGCAAAAATTTACAACTAACAAAATGTTAAAAATAGACGGAATTGCGGTGTATCTGGTCCGATACCTCGATAATACCTTCTACAAAGATTGTAAATAATATGACCTATGCATTCCTAACGTGTTATAATACATTCATTAAAAAGTGTAGTAAAAAAAAAAAAATCTGGTAATCTCTCTGATATTATTTGTTTGTTAAGTTAAAAAAAAAAATCAAGACTGATATCCTGATGCTTTATTAAAAACTGCTTGGTTTCTTTGTTATTGGTGTATGAATGTGTTATGAACACTATGTATATCATGCTAACAATGCATAACGCATAACGCTAAAAAATAAAAATGTATATATATTTCTGTAGTTGTCACAAAAGGCTTGTTTATGTGTTATGCAGCTCTAAAAACAATACGATTTATACCAAGAAACAGTAAAGTTACAGAAATGTATTTGTTTGAGCGGGTCATCGCAGCTGTACTCTATAGAAACTTCCACTGCCTCGAGCTTCAGCAAATCAGACATTACGGATATAATACAGGCTAGACGACTACTCAAGTTCTAACCGCAGTTTAATTCAGCTTTTTCCTTTCCTCCATCTCTTCTTTTTTCCTCTTTCCCTGGGAATCTTTCTCTCTCTCTCTCTCTCTCTCTTTCTAATGGGCCAGGTGACCATATCAGTGGATGGCATTTTAACCACCACTGGTTACACACAGGAGGACTATACTATGTTGGGCTCAGATGATTTCTTCTACATCGGTGGGAGTCCGAACACGGCTGACCTTCCAGGATCACCGGTTAGCAACAACTTCATGGGCTGCCTTAAAGATGTAAGTTTTGCGGTGGTAACTTTTGAACTGTGCATTTTTTTTCCCCCAAATTTAAACAGATTACTTGATCGATTGCTTGTTGGACCAATTGTATGGTTCGTGTGGTCTGACGTTTCTCCATTGATTCCTTGTTGGACCTAACGTATTGCTCATGTGGTTTGACTTGGTCTGACTTTCTCGATCGATCCCTTGTTGTACCAATCGTATGGCTCGTTTGGCCCAGTGGTTCTCCATTGATTCCTTGTGGGACCAAACTTGTTGCTCACGTTGTTTGACTTTCTCAATTTATTACTTCCTTGGACCTGGTTTAGACCAATCGTATGGCTCATGTGGTTTGATGCGCTAGATGCCAACAGATTATAAGGTCTAAGGTCTTCTGAAACATTTGCTCTTAGCTGTTCCAAAATTGAAACTGAAGAGCAGGGGGGACCGAGCCCCAAAGCTCTGGAACAGTTTGCCTCTCAATATTAGACAGGCTCAAACTTTTGAGGTCTTTAAATCTGCCCTAAAAACTTATTTTTACAGTCTGGCGTATGATGCCATGTGAGAGCTGCTTTCTTTTATTGTTTTATTGTGTCTTAAGTATTTTACTTTTATCTGTGCGTTTGTATTAACAAACCATGTGTACGTTCTGTATGTACAGCACTTTGACAAACACTTGTTGTTTTTTTAAAAAAAGGTGCTTTATAAATAAACTTGACTTGACTTGACTTATAGAACTTATCATATACAACCTAAGAGTAAACGTCTATAAAGGCAATCTGAAAGAAAAAAAAAACAGATAAAGATTATTGATGCTTCTGGTAAGTCTCTTTTCTTTATTAATCTGCCCTTCACATGTAAACCCAAATACATTTTCAATGAAATTTATACAGTATATTTAAATCATATGGCAGATTGTAGAGTAAACTGGAACTTTTACAGAAAAAAAACAACACTGTTTTTTTTTTCTTTTAATTGGCTCTTATTATGTATAATTGTATGTATAATATGTATAATTGGCTCTTGCTTATGTATAATTATACACACACCATTATCTTCCTTAAGGTGTGCTCATGGGGCATTACAGTAGGTTCCACTTGCTCTTCCTCTCCTTATTTTCAATCATTCAGATTGTGTGCATGTAGTTTGTGTTTTTGATATAAACCCAATTCCAGTTTAGAGGCTAAGCTACTGTAGATTCAGCATCTTGATACGCAAATTAGAAATTGATTTCTTCGATTGGCTCCTGTGCTGCATACTTGTATGTGTCGTCTTGCCTGTAACCACAAAATAGTGCTCTCCCTGCCAAAAAGAACTGGGTTTACAGAAATACACTGCGTTTAATTAATCAGAAATGTACAGTAGCGTCAAAGCAGCCAGCTTGGGTTCACATATTTCACACGGTTTATTAATAACTCTGGTGGTTCGGGCAACACGAGAATGGAGCCGACTTCTGTAGCACAGGAAGCCATGTATTCTGTGTCTAGATTGATTTTTGGATGGTTTTCATTTCTTTTGATTGATGGTTTGAAAACTGGAGATTGATTAAGTTCCTGGTTACCAGCTGTTGGACACAAGATGGAAGAGGTGTTAGTTTAATCACTTACTGAGGATTGGACATTAGACCACTAGAGCACACTGTAATTTCCTTTGGTCATGTAGTACAGTTGTCTTTTAAAGAGTTTTGCAAGTCTCTAAAGCGCAAGGATTTGGGAATCTTACTGTAATACTGCAGACTCCAGTTCTGAATTGAGACCAAAGACAAACTTTAAACCAGCCAGCTCGACCAGGTACAATGTTTTAGGTGCCTCAGCCAGACCAGAAAGACCAGATACATCTACCAGACCAGAACGTGTCATAAACCGACCTAATGTCAACAAAAATATGTCATTCGAGTTGCTATTATATAAGCTTGATTTCAAAATGAAATACAACAGCTATCTACATCTAGCCAAATAAACCTTATTCTTAATAGCTCTATGTCAGCTGTTATAAAGGGCTTATGTTGGTGCTTGAGCTGTATCTGATTAGTGCTCCAATTATCCAGTTCAGTATTCAGACTTCAGGGACAGGGAGGAAGGAATGGCCTTAAACCTGAATTGTATGTTTACTTTATCTATCTATCTATCTATCTATCTATCTATCTATCTATCTATCTATCTATCTATCTATCTATCTATCTATCTATCTATCTATCTATCTATCTATTTTGCAGGAAGAAGGTGTACTATTAGCATGATGTGTGAATTTCAGCTCCAACAGTTTCTTAAACTCCAAAAGCTACATCAGTCCTGCTAATGTTAATTCCGCAAATTTATTAAGTTAATATTTTTATCACACTTTTCCACAAAAGCTATTTGGTTCTGTTTCCCAAAATACAAGCCAGAAATAAAGCTGGATTTCAACTCATTTAAACCTAATTTAAGCCTTGATTAAAACCACCACATCTTGGATCAAGCAGATAAATAAGTAATATCTCACGGCTCTGAAAAGGCAAGTGTTCTAAAATGATGAGCTTTATTTGTATTCTTCTTAGTGAGAACATATTATATGTCCATAGGGGCCATGCCAATCTTTAAACACTACTATTAAGGTGAGTGTTCTAGAAAGTACATCAGCGTCCATCGAAGCTGAACCCTAAAGAAATCTCTTTCCTCTAACTGTGCAAAAAGCAATACATAGTGGATGACAATTTCGACAACACTGAACCCGTTCCTAATACTTTGTTCAGCTGGACCAGGTGTACAGATTCGCATTGTTTTGTTTGTCTGTTACTGTGCGCTAATGCAACCGATTTGGCTAATTATGAACCTTCATTATATGATCGAGGCTAATTCTGTTAAGGTAGCGCTTTAGCCTGGAAGACGATCAAAGCAACTAAACAAGTCAAACAGCACTGACAAAGCCAATTCAAACTTTTGCAAAAGTCTGACGAAGTCTGTATACTGTCATGCGTGGATGGCTTCTGTCTTTGCTTCTTATCATTTTGAAAGACTTGCTTATGCAAACAAGAATTCCCACTGAAGCAAGCCGTTGTCTCTCCAATATAAATGGTCCCCTTCAAGCGTTGAATTATAATTAGGTATTATTTACAGTAAAGGCCTATGAGGATCATTAAGAGTTTTTATGACAGCAATAACTTTGTGCATGACTTTGGAACAAAAAAAAAAAAAAGGAAAATCTCATTATGTGTATGGTCATGAAATTTCTATACTTTCTCTTTTTTTTTTTTTTTAAGAAAAAAAATGGAATAATAATCAACAATAAAGTGGAGTCACTGATCCATGCTGCGCCGCCCATATCATATAATTACGTTTATGGCTATCTATCTGTAGCAGTCATAAATCAGTGGCTCAATGTGATTCAGTGATTTGTTTGTGATTCATAAAGCATCCAGTTTTTTATCCAAATTGGATTACGATTGAAAGAGAATCCGACCCAAGTATAGAGCTGAGCTCTTGAGGGTGTTGACGCAAATCCCTGCTCTCGGTGTGAGTTATGACTCGATAGCACTTTGCTGTTGTGCTTGTGTCACGTGATGATGTGCATTATTGTTGAAATATTACCGTGCACACTTCATGTCTTGTCTCCATCCATGTCTTATCATTGTCCTTGTTCTTGATATACTTTGGACTTTAAGATTCTGAACACGGATCACTGTAATAAATCATACACTCGTATCCTGCCTTAGCTCGCTGAACATTACTCCTTCGAATCATTCATTTAGGACCGTGATCATTAATCCATAGAATTAGTTTAGATCTCAAGATTTTCAAAAAAAGAGTACTGCACTGCTGATACAGTTTTCCTGCTTAAACATGTGTACAGCTCTTTTGTGCCCTTAAATGATCATACCCAGGCCTTAAATACCTGTCAAGTGTCTGTTATACACTTACTGACAATATTATTGAGGTAAATACCATTCAAGTTACCCCCAGCTCTTATTTACTGTAGCCGAAATTGTGTTTACCGCCGCCTACAGGTCGTCTACAAGAACAACGACTTTAAACTTGAGCTGTCTCGGCTGGCCATCGAACGTGACCCAAAGATCAGTCTCCACGGTGACTTGGTGTTCCGCTGTGAGGACGTAGCAGCGCTCGACCCTGTGACTTTTGAGACTCCTGAGTCGTACATCGCGCTCCCTCGCTGGGACACCAAAAAGACCAGTTCCATCTCTTTTGACTTCCGGACGACGGAACCCAGCGGCCTGCTTCTCCTCAGCCACGGCAAGCCGCAGGGCAACAAAGAGCAGCGTCACGGACGTGAACTGAAAACCGACTACTTCGCCATGGAGCTATTGGAAGGTTACTTGTACCTGCTCATGGACATGGGCTCTGGGAGCATCAAGCTCAAAGCCAGCAATAAGAAGGTCAATGATGGGGAGTGGTGTCATGTTGACTTTCAAAGGGAGGGGAGGAAAGGTGAGGAGACAGGACAACTAGAGGAATGGTGGGCTTTGTGTTTTTATTGCTGTTTTTAACATGGTATTGTATTGCAGTAGTCTTTCTCAAATACACTACACACACACACACACACACACACACACACACACACACACACACACACACACACACACACACACACACACCTCTATGGACCTTCCGGTTGGCTCTAAATTACTTTTTAATTGACAATTAAAAGAGCATCATGACTCTCATTGATACATCCAAACAGGTGCAGAGATTTTTCTTAGAGAGACACTCGTGTTCCTCTAACCACACACACACACACACACACACACACACACACACACACACACACACACACACACACACACACACACACACACACACACTCTTTTAATCTTACACTTGTAATGTAATTAGCACATTTTCACGTTTTATGTTGGACTATTTCTCAAGTCCTTGACAAAGCTTAAATAAAAAATAAAAATAAAAGTCACAAATTGAATGTGCCATTGATCATATGCTTTATAAATTATTACTCATTATGTACAGACCGGAAAGATGGTGTGTGTCAGGTTAAAAACCTGACATGGGATTCACACTGAACGCTTAAAGAAGCGAACAAAGGCGGGAACAGATAAATTATACCGAGTTTATATTAATGTCCTCTATCCGATGCTGTACAGTACATTAAGGTTTGTATAGTAACATCTTACACAAGGACTTTGAAGCTTATGGATATGCTGGAGTTTATTTAGCTTTTTTTTTTTAAGTGTCAGTTTGTTACAACAAACTAAATGGGAAGATTGTAGGTTTTGTGTGTTCTTGGCAACCTGACAATATTTTTTAGTTTATCTTTATGACTTTATTAATAGCTATTATTATTAAGTTAAAAGTGAGGACAGGGAATGTTTTGAGAATGTTCCATGTTAAAAATCACAGCTCAAAGCTTTTATTTACTAAAGCTACATAATTACGTCACAAAACGTCACCCAAATACAAACATTTTTTTTTTTTTTTTACAAATCCTTTACGCTATTAGATTCCGAATGATTAAGTGATCAATAAAGAGCGATTTAAACTATGACAGATGTCCCGATCGTGATGTCGGATGTTACTTGGGATCATTTTTGAGATTTATCTTCTTTCTAAACATATTATTTCCAGGTTCAATTTCGGTGAACAGCCGCACCATGCCTTTCAACTCCAACGAGGGCAGTGAGATTCTTGACCTGGATAGTGATATGTACCTTGGCGGACTTCCGGAGTCTCGCCAGGACCTCATTCTTCCCCCGGAGGTGTGGACAGCATTGCTGAACTACGGTTATGTGGGCTGCGTGCGCGACCTCTTCATTGACGGAAAGAGCCGTGATGTCCGCCGCTTGGCAGAGATCCAGAGCGCTCTGGGGGTCAGCAGCTTCTGTACCCGGGAGCTTCAGAAGAGGTGCAGCAGCACGCCTTGTGGAAACGGAGGACTCTGCAAGGAGGGCTGGAACCGATATATCTGTGACTGCACAGGCACCGGATACCTGGGCAGCAACTGCGAGATAGGTGTGAGGTTCTTTTTATATTTTCACTTAGTGAATCAGAAGTAATAAAGCATGAAGCACAAATCTGCCTCATTCATCAGAATGAGAAATCCTAATCATCTTTACAAAAATTAGCTCTAAGATTAATCACAGATAACTTGCCTGATATTTATTTTTACTTACAGAATGAGCCTCTAACTTTGATGGATTCTTGATTGGAGATGCAGTATTTATTCTAGGAAATAGACTGTTCAGAGAAACAGATGGCAGGAGTTCATATAGTTGATAGATTATCGCGGGCGGAAGATTTTTCTTTACCGACGTCAGCCGCAGAAGCTTGCTCTGCAGCGAAACTTCCTCGACAAATAATAATTACTTTGATAGATCGATAGAGGGATTGCGAACGCTAATAACGATTAATAACGGATAGGGAACTTCACTGTGCAGGTGGTTTCGGTGTAGTAACGCTGCCGTCCAGTGTAGGAAACCATTTCGGCTTATGTAGATCTGCTGTTTGTGCTGATATTTAACCAGTGCAGTGGATAAAATCATGCAGATAAACATCTAAAGCTTTGACCAAATGTCTCTGGGACTAATTGTGGACAATATTTCAGAAAAAAAAATTAATTCTAGAAAGTTGCAACAAAATAAAACCACCTAGTGAATGTCAAGAATGTGACACGTAACAATGACGAGCGAAGACAGATACACGAGGGCAGGTATAAATAAGGCAACACTTTAGGCATAACAAGCAACCGGTGGGAAAAGACACGTGCTCTCAAAATCAGAATCTCTGCCAGCACTCCCTCTAGTGGCCTGCGAGAGAATTATCTCAGAATTCCTCACAGTTTTTTTTTTCCAGGTACCAATTATTATTAATAAAAGCAAATTTTATCAGAAATTTTGAGCTTATATTTATATTTTATATATTTACACGCATTACAGTTTATATTCCATGGACATAATATTTCAGCCTGGGAAAACTATCCGGTGTAGGTTAAAATACATGGCGCGATCACTCTAGGGTTTTTCATTACCGATTACTAGTCAGTTCTAGATTTTCTTTTTCTTTTATCAAAGTTGGATTTTGATGTTTCTAATATTTTGGTAACCTGATGTTCTCATTTCTAATTGCTCAAGGTTATTTTAAATGAATCACCATGTAAACCAGCTTCTAGAAATGAAAGGATTAATAAAAAAAATAAAAAAAAATTAAGTAAATTATTAGAATGTTTATAAAGACAGAATGCTTGTTAAATGCGCTTTGTTTTTGTTCATTCTAGGCTAAAAACACAACCGAACACAATCTGATTGATTAATCGGAGAAAATAATTACAGAAAATGAGAAGATGATAAACCAGCTACATATTTCACCTGGTTAAATGCAAGCTTTCTCTGATTCAATTTTGAAAAAAGTTTTATTTTTAGAGCGTTACAACAACTAAATGTGCCAGAGTCCACGAAAGCGACATTAGGATACTCTCAGTCGTATTTATGTATTCACGAGCACATTCAAGTCTCTGGAAAATTATCTGCCTTTTCTAAAGGTGCATAAGAGCAGAAAATGCATTGCCAGAATAGCAGTTTCTGTGTGCAGATTGTTCCCAAGCTAAAGCCGAACCCATAACTATGCCTCTCTCATTCATCACTGTGCCCTAACCACTAGTTTCAGACAGCCTGGTATAGAGAAGGCAGTGAAGAAATATAGGTTTGTCAATGTTTAGGAGTGTAATTACGGCTCAAATATTTACAAAGAGTCATGGCAAGAGTTTTTGAGATTTCAGCGAGCAGATTAAACAGCGGCGTTTGAAACCGCAGGTGTTTCTAAATGAGGAGTATCCGTTGCGTTCTCGCAGGCAGTTCATTAATCTACAATGTCAGAAGAAGGATTTTGAGTGGCCACAGCAGGGAGAAAAGGCGATCCTACATCGCCTGAATACCCTTTCGGGGGTTTCTCGATATCATGATTGATGTTGTAGTGTTGGGTTTCATCTCACCACCAAATGTGGTCCACCAAATTAACATAATAAAAGCAATATGAAACCACTTGATCCTTAATATTTACATATCGTATTTGGTGCGTGGTTCAATGCCAGCGGGTGTTTTGCTCAGAGAGGCAAAAATATGAAATATTTTTGAAATATTTTTTTCAGCCGTAGCCATCAGAATTGTTAATAGTCACACATTGGAGAAATCGTATCAGCTGTACGATATGGTGAGTTCTCCAATGCTCTCGCATACTGGTGGGAAGTATGTGGATGGACCACCGGAAAAAAGTCCTGAAAGAGGTAGCAGAGCGATGAGGCATTCCATGACCATCTGTGTGACTGTTAGAGGCAGCAGCCAGTGCAGGACAGACCGAATACGGAGGGTGACAGCAGTCTGAGGCATGGAGCTGTAACACAGCTGGTCTTAAGAGTTTTTGCTGGCCAAATTAACTCTTATCTCAGGAAGTATTGCTTCTTATACCCTCATGGTTACATCATCCTACATGGCAACTCTTCTGTGTGTGCCTATATATATCTTAACTTAAAAGCAACAGATCTATGGGACACCATTAATCAGGCCATTTAGTGGTTCTCTTCTTCCATCTAGTGTTGTTGCTGGATATTGCCTCAAGATGGGAATAAACAAAACAAAATAGTTTGTTAAATCTGTGAGTTTTGTGTTGTTAGGCACACGTGCTACAGTAAGATTTCCTGTCCACCCCACAGAAGCCACAGTGTTGAGCTATGACGGCAGCATGTATCTGAAGATCATCATGCCGAGCACCTTGCACACCGAAGCAGAGGACCTGACCCTCCGTTTCATGTCCCAGAGAGCCTATGGCCTTCTGGTATCCACAACCTCCAAAGAGTCTGCAGACACGCTCCGCCTGGAGCTGGATGGTGGACGGGTCAAGCTCACTGTCAATCTGGGTAAACTTAACCGTCATTATCACTATCATCCTCCTGATCATGACCCCTCACTTCTACTCCCGGTGAAGTTTCTCTGGGTATGTCACATGCCCCTGTCTTCATCCTCCACCCTCCTCAGGCCTTGAGCTTCTTTCTAAAATCAGTGCTGCCTCACTGGGAATGTGTGCTTACTCTCTGCCATGTAATGTCCTAGTTTTACCAGCAGGTGGAGACTTAGACCAATTGAATTCACTGTTCAAAAACTAGCAAATACTTATGTATTTTATCTAAAATTGTACTTCTGGTACAATTTATTATTATTATTATTATTATTATTATTATTATTATTATTATTATTATTATTATTATTATTATTATTATTATTATTAACAATAATACTGATTGTAATAATAATAATAATAATAATAATAATAATAATAATAATAATAATTAGTAGTAGTAGTAGTAGTAGTACTATTATTATTAATAAAAAAATTAATAATAATAAAAACAACAATAACAATAATTGTTATTGTTGTTATTATTATTATTGTTATTATTATTATTATTAATTTTACTAATTATTGTTAATAAGTAGTAAAGTCTTTATTTGTTTGTTTATTTTTTTTCTTTGTATGTTTATTTGTTTGTTTTTATTTTTTTATTATTACCATTATTCTTAATATATTATCCTCAGCAAAGTGTGTACTGTCAAAGTTCTATGATATATAAATATAACTTTTTAAAGTTTTGTTTTTATCTCCTTTTTTGTTGTTTTTCATGTCGGTCTCTTGGGGATACAGTGAATAGTATACACTATATAGATTTTTCTGTGCCTTTAGCTGTTACCTCTATGTAGTGACCACACACTGTTTGCACCACACAGTAGAATATTTTACCATAAAATCAACCCCACTCCACTTCACACATGGAGTCTCATAATGTAATCCTGAAATCCCACAAAACCAGTTGTCCTGAAGCCTGCGAGTTGTTATAACACATTTATAATACTTCATTTCAGTCTGTGTCACTTGACTTAGGTGGTATGTCAAACTTGACATCAAAGGCAGCTATGATACAGTTTACCAGGAACAGATCACATAAACCTGGAGATATGTATACACAAAAGTCTAATATCGAGTTGTCATAACACCTGAAATGTTTTAGAGTCGCGTGACATAGAATGATCGTTGCATAAGTTTTGTGTTGTAATACTTCCTGGGTTGACATGTCATTACAGTTGACTATATAGCTTACTGTACTTTTGATGGAAGTCAGCCTGCGATATTTTAGAAAATAACCTTATGTCAGTCTGAGTCTTTTAAATCATGTTACACCTATGTCACCTTATTCATCTCATATGTATACATTATATATTACTCATATGTTTTATGATGGTAATTGTTGTGAGTTGGAAAAAATTGGTCACTGGAAGCCACAGAAACAGGACGTTACAAGGCAGAGTTGCGCTCACAGGATCTCGCTATCTTTCTCTCTCTCACTCACTCGCTCGAGGCTCTGAAGATGGAACTTTTCATCCCTTCAATGGCTTGTATGTCTGCGGCCCTGAAGCGAACAGCCAGAGACCGACTCACTGTCATTGTTTTGCACGTCCGTTGCTTTCCCCTAACCGCTAAGCTGCTGCTAATGCTAAGCCCAAAACGCACATGCTCTAATCACTTCAAAGCATTAGCACCTTTACTTTTGCTAATTAGCAAACAATAACTTGAAGCAAAACCCTCCAAATACTGCGAAAGGCAAGCGAAGAAGTAAATATGGTGACATACTGAGTTTAGCTTAAAACGTTTAATATCTACTAAGAAGAAAAAGATTAGTGAGAGATAATGATTGTAAATCACACAAAAACAAGTTACAGTATTTCTTATTCCTGTTTTTATGTGTTTAGTCATTTTTTCTTTTTTTACAGTTATAGAGGTTATGCTTTTAATTTTCCATGAATTCATATATTTTTCCCAAACAGTGCATTTTTTTTACGTAATTGCATAATTGTACATTTTTTCATTTGTATGCCATCTTTTTTTTTTTATATTGGAACTTTTTTTTCATTTTATTTATTCATTTTCTATAGATATCTATACATATCTATATTGTAGTGCACGCTATTTTCAGTGCATTTTTTAATTATTTACAATGTAATTATTATTATTATTATTATTATTATTATTATTATTATTATTATTATTATTTATTATTATTATTATTATTATTATTATTATTATTATTATTATTATTATTATTATTATTTAGTCAATTTTTTTAAATGTAGTGTCTGCATGACATGCATATGTGTTTTTTCCCCCCCCACAATTTTTACAATTATTTTTATTTAAAAATGTTTTTCCTGTTCATTTTTCTTGTTAATTTTTTTTCCAGATTTTATTTTCTCTTTATTTTTACAATTGTGTAAATTTTTTTCAAAAAGTAAGGATTATTAAATAGATTATTATCACTTTAATCCCTCAGATTTTAAATTAGACAATAAAATAATTCAGTAATATTTTGTTTCTATCAGATACTAAAGCTGAAGTACTGTATAAGTTTGAGATGTTACAGCACTCTGCTCCTCTCGCTCCTCACAGTGAGCCCGGTCGCTGGCTGTTTGTTATCACTACTCCGTAGCGGTTGACAGTTTCGAGATCTCACATCAGCCTTTATAGCTTGCACATGCAGGCTGCAGCCACCAAACGGAGACAAAGACTAATGTTTCCAACCCGAGATAACTCCATAAAGCTGCCACCATTGGTTTTGAGGACGATCTCCAATCTTAAGCTGCCACCATTGGTTTTGAGGACGATCGCCAATCTTTACTTCATAGAACAGTATCCATATTAAAGGTGCAGTTTGTGATATTAAAAAA